>NC_080380.1:115052100-115274454 GCF_014773155.1 Arachis stenosperma | reverse complement strand
CACTCATCATCATTCTCACTTATGAACAAGGTGACTGACAACCACTTTTGTTCTACAAGCAACCAAGGCTCTAGTGAATATCTCTTGGATTCTTTAATCGGAATCTTCGTGGTATAGACAGGACTTGATGGCGCATTCAGAGAATCTGGAAGGTCTAAACCTTGTCTGTGGTATTCTGAGTAGGATTCAATGACTGAATGACTGTGACGTGCTTCAAACCTGAGGGCGGGGCGTTAGTGACAGACGCCAAAAGAATCACTGGATTCTATTCCGGTCTGATTGAGAACCGACAGATGAATTCCGCTATGCTGTGACCAGAGCATATGCAATCGTTTTCAATGAGAGGATGGGAGGTAGCCATTGACAACGGTGAAACCCTACACGAGCTTGCCATGGAAAGGAGTAAGAAGGATTGGATGAAGACAGTAGGAAAGCAGAGAGACGGAAGGGAAGGCATCTTCATTCGCTTATCTGAAGCTCTCACCAATGATTACATAAGTATCACTATCTTTATCTTTTATGTTATTTCGTTCATCACCATATACATTTGAGTTTGCCTGACTAGATTTACAAGGTGACCATAGCTTGCTTCATACCAACAATCTCCGTGGGATCGACCCTTACTCACGTAAGGTACTTGGACGACCCAGTGCACTTGCTGGTTAGTTGTGTGAAGTTGTAGTGATCACAATTTCGCGCACCAAGTTTTTGGCGCCGTTGCCGGGATTGTTTGTGTATGGACAACTGACGGTTCATCTTGTTGCTTAGATTAGGTATTTTTTTCTTCAGAGTTCTTAAGAATGAATTCTAGTGTTTCAAGGTGATGTTCTTATCATCACAAGGCTGATTGATTCTCATCAATTTAGCTCTTGAATGCAGTGTCCTGCTGAAGCTTAGCGGCCATGTCTAATTCCTTTAGACTAAGCTTTAGACTAAACATTGCATGATTCCTGGAATTCTCATTAAGAATTTTGATATCTTTTTCCACTTATTTCGAAAAAATACAAAAAAAAATCACAAAATCATAAAACCAAAAAGATTTTATGTTTCTTGCTTGAGTCTAGTGTCTCATCTTAAGTTTGGTGTCAATTACATACATTCATTCATGTGTCTTAAGGATCTTCAAGTAATTCTTGATGATTTCTTACTCTGACCTTTGAACTCTTTTGGCTTGTGTGTTATGTGTCTCATATAGTGTTAGTAGTATACAAATGCTAAGTTTGGTGTCTTGCATGCATTGTATTTGATTCTTGTTGCATTTTGATTATTAAAATCCAAAAATATTTTTTAATTTGTGTCTTTTCAAGTCAATAATACAGAGAATTGAAGATTCAGAACATACTGCAAGGAATTATACAGAAAAAGCTGAGCATCAAAATGCCCAGTGAAGAAGACAGACTGTTTAAACGCCAGCCAGGGCACCTGGTTGGGCGTTTAACGCCCAAAGAGGTAGCATTTTGGCGTTAAACGCCAGAATGTATACCATTCTGGGCGTTTAACCGCCAGGATGGTGCTAAGGGGGAAGATTTTGTTTTTCAAATCAATTTTTTTTTCAAGTTTCAAGGTTTTCAAATCAAATCTTTTTCAAATCATATCTTTTCAATCAAATGTTTTCAAATCAATTCTTTCCTTTTTCAAAGATACTTACTAACAATTAGTGATTTGATTGAACATTTTTTGCCTTTTCTGTTGAGGAAGGTTTTATGTTTGAATCATATCTTTTCTTGTTAGGCAAGTCATTAATTTTAAAAAATCATATCTTTTCAAATTGTTTTCAAATCATATCTTTTAAAATTGTTTTAAAATCATATCTTCTTAACCACATCTTTTTCAAAATAGTTTTCAATCAAATCTTTTTAATTTCTAATTTCAAAATCTTTTTCAAAATCACTTGATTTCTTTCCCACTTTTATTTTCGAAAATCAAATGGTGTTCTTCAAAAATATTTTCAAAATCTTTTACTTAATTTTCGAAAATTACTTCCCTTCTTCTCAATCCTTCTGTTTATGGACTAACACTATTCCTAATGTAAATTCGAACTCCATCTTTGATAAGTTTGAATTTTCTACTTCTGTCTTCTACCTTTCTTTTCCTCTGACCCTCAAGGAATCTCTATACTGTGACATAGAGGATTCCACATTTTCTCGTTCTCTTCTCTTTATATGCAGGAGTAGAGACAAAGGCATTCTTGTTGAGGCTGATCCTGAACCCGAGAGGACCTTGAAGAGAAAGCTAAGAGAAGCTAAAGCACAACTCTCTTTAAAAGGACTTGACCGAATTCTTCAAAGAAGAAGAACACATGAAGACGAAAACAACATGCAAATAATGCAAGGAAGGTGCTGGGTGACTTTACTGCACCTACTCCCGACTTCTATGGGAGAAGCATCTCTATCCCTGCCATTGGAGCAAACAACTTTGAGCTTAAGCCTCAATTAGTTTCTCTAATGCAACAGAATTGCAAGTTCCATGGACTTCCAATGGAAGATCCTCATCAGTTCCTAGCTGAATTCTTGCAAATCTGTGACACAGTCAAGACTAATGGGGTTAACCCTAAGGTCTACAGACTGATGCTATTCCCTTTTGCTGTAAGAGACAGAGCTAGAATATGGTTGGATTCTCAACCTAAAGAAAGCCTGGACTCTTGGGAAAAGCTAGTCAATGTTCTTTCCACCACAAAGATGGAGTAAGCTTAGAGTGGAAGTCCAAACCTTCAGACAGAAGGATGGAGAATCCCTCTATAAAGCTTGGGAAAGATACAAACAACTAATCAGAAGATGTCCCTCAGACATGCTTTCTGAATGGAGCATCATATGTATTTTCTATGATGGTCTCTCTGAACTATCCAAGATGTCTTTGGATAGCTCTGCTGGAGGATCTCTTCATCTGAAGAAGACGCCTACAGAGGCTCAAGAACTAATTGAAATGGTTGCAAATAACCAATTCATGTACACTTCTGAAAGGAATCCTGTGAACAATGGGACAAATCAGAAGAAAGGAATTCTTGAGATTGATGCTCTGAATGCCATACTGGCTCAGAACAAGATATTGACTCAACAAGTCAATTTGATTTCTTAAAGTCTGTCTGGAATGCAAAACGCACCTGGCAGTACTAAGGAGCTTCATCTGAGGAAGAAGCTTATGATCCTGAGAACCCTTCAATGGAAGAGGTGAATTACTAGGAGAGCCCTATGGAAACACCTACAATTCTTCATGGAGAAATCACCCAATTTCTCATGGAAGAATCAAGAGAGACCTCAACAAGGTTTCAATAACAACAATAATGGAAGAAACATGTTTAGCAATGGCAAGCCTTTTCCATCATCTTCTCAGCAACAGACAGAGAGTTCTAAGCAGAATACCTCTGACTTGGCAACAATGGTCTCTGATCTAATCAAAACCACTCAAAGTTTCATGAATGAAACAAGGTCCTCCATCAGAAATTTGGAAGGACAAGTGGGTCAGCTGAGCAAGAAAATTACTGAACTCCCTCCTAGTACTCTCCCAAGCAACACAGAAGAAAATCCAAAAGGAGAGTGCAAAGCCATAAACATGGCCGAATATGGAGAGGAAAGAGAGGAGGTGGACGCCACTGAGGAAGACCTCAATGGGCGTGCACCAATCTCCTCTGAGTTCCCCAATGAGGAACCATGGGAATCTGAGGCTCAAAATGAGACCATAGAGATTCCATTGGACTTACTTCTGCCTTTCATGAGCTCTGATGAGTATTCTTCCTCTGAAGAGGATGAGTATGTCACTGAAGAGCAAGTTGCTAAATATCTTGGAGCAATCATGAAGCTAATGACAAGTTATTTGGAAATGAGACTTGGGAAGATGAACCCCCTTTGCTCACCAAAGAACTGGATGACTTGTCTAGGCAGAAACTGCCTCAAAAGAGGCAGGATCCTGGGAAGTTTTCTATACCTTGCACCATAGGCACCATGACCTTCAAGAAGGCCCTGTGTGACTTAGGGTCAAGTGTAAACCTCATGCCCCTCTCTGTAATGGAGAAATTAGGGATCTTTGAGGTACAAGCTGCAAGAATCTCATTGGAGATGGCAGACAACTCAAGAAAACAAGCTCATGGACTTGTAGAGAACGTTTTGGTGAAGATTGAAGACCATTACATCCCTACTGATTTCATAGTCCTAGAGACTGGGAAGTGCATGGATGAATCCATCATCCTTGGCAGACCCTTCCTAGCTACAGCAAAGGCTGTGATTGATGTTGATAGAGGAGAGTTGATCATTCAAGTGAATGAAGAATCCTTGGTGTTTAAGGCCCAAGGACATCCCTCTATCATCATGGAGAGGAAGCATGAAGAGCTTCTCTCAAAACAGAGCCAAGCAGAGCCCCCACAGTCAAACTCTAAGTTTGGTGTTGGGAGGCCACAACCAAACTCTAAGTTTGGTGTTGAACCCCCACATTCAAACTCTAAGTTTGGTGTTGGGAGGTTCCAACACGGTTCTGAGTATTTCTGAGGCTCCATGGGAGTCCTCTGTCAAGCTAATGACATAAGAAGCGCTTGTTGGGAGGCAACCCAATGTTTTATAGTTAACTATTTTCTTTTGTTATTTTATCTTTTTTGTAGGTTGATGATCATAGAAGTCATAAAAACAATGAAAAAAGCAAAACAGAATGAAAAACAGGAAGAAAACAGCACACCCTGGAGGAAGATGCTGCTGGCGTTTAAACGCCAGTAAGCCTAGCAGTTGGGCGTTTAACGCCCAGTCTGGCACCATTCTGGGCGTTTAACGCCAGAAAGGGGCACCAGACTGGCGTTAACGCCAGAAAGGGCTAGAACCTGGCGTTAAACGCCAGGAATGGGCACCAGCCCGGCGTTTAACGCCAGAAATGCCTCAAAACGTGATTTTGAGTGCCAATTGGTGCAGGGATGACTGTTCCTTGACACCTAAGGATCTGTGGACCCCACAGGATCCCCATCAACACCCCACCACCCTCTTTCTTCTTCACCCATTCACCAATCACCTCAATACCTCTTCCCTAAAATCCTTCACCCATCAAAACCCATCTTTCTCTTCACCACTCATACCCTAAACACCACTTCTTCCCCCATACATGGCCGAACACAAAGCCCTTCCCTTCTTCCTACATTTTCTTCTTCTTCTCCTCCCTTCTTTCTTCTTTTGCTCGAGGACGAGCAAACCTTTTATGTTTGGTGTGGTAAAAGCATTGCTTTTTATTTTTCCATAACCATTTATGGCATCCAAAGCCGGTTCAACTGAGAAGGCATGACCACAAGCTCATCACTAAGAAGAAGATGGAGCAAACAAGAGACCCCTCTCATCAAGAGATCCCTGAGATACCTCAAGGGATGCACTTTCCTCCACAAGACTATTGGGAGCAACTGAACACCTCCCTAGGAGAATTGAGTTCCAGCATGGGACAACTAAGGGTGGAGCACCAAGAACACTCCATTCTCCTCCATGAAATTAAAGAAGATCAAAGAATCATGAGAGAGGAGCAACAAAGACAAGGAAGAGACATTGAGGAGCTCAAGCACTCCATAGGACCTTCAAGAGAAAGAAAGAGCCGCCATCACTAAGGTGGACCCGTTCTTTAATTTCCTTGTTCTTTATTTTTCTGTTTTTCGAATTTTAGTGCTTTATGTTTATCCATGTTTGTGTCTTATGATCATTAGTGTCTTAGTGTCTATGCCTTAAAGCTATGAATATGAATCCATCACCTTTCTTAAATGAAAACTATTTTTATCACAAAAGAACAAGAAGTACAGGATTTCAAATTCATCTTTAAAACTAGCTTAATTAGTTTGATGTGGTGGCAATGCTTTTGTTCTCTGAATGTATGCTTAAACAGTGCATATGTCTTTTGAATTTGTTGTTCATGAATGTTAAAATTGTTGGCTCTTGAAAGAATGATGAAAAAGGAGACATGTTACTGAGGATCTGAAAAATCATAAAAATGATTCTTGAAGCAAGAAAAAGCAGTGAATACTAAAAAAAAAGAAAAAAAAAGAGAAAAGAAGGAGAAAAACGAAAAAAAAGAAAAAAAAAAGAAAGAAATAAAGTTGTGATCCAAGGCAAAAAGAGTGTGCTTAAGAACCCTGGACACCTCTAATTGGAGACTTTAGCAAAGCTGAGTCACAATCTGAAAAGGTTCACCCAATTATGTGTCTGTGGCATGTATGTATCCGGTGGTAATACTGGAAGACAGAGTGCTTTGGGCCACGGCCAAGACTCAATAAGTAGCTGTGTTCAAGAATCATCATACTTAACTAGGAGAATCAATAACACTATCTGGATTCGGAGTTCCTAAAGAAGCCAATCATTCTGAATTTCAAAGGATAAGTGAGATGCCAAAACTGTTCGGAGGCAAAAGCTACTAGTCCCGCTCATCTAATTTGGAGCTTAGTTTCATTGATAATTTGGAGTCTATAGTATATTCTCTTCTTTTATCTTATTGATTTTCAGTTGCTTGAGGACAAGCAACAATTTAAGTTTGGTGTTGTGATGAGCGGATAATTTGTACGCTTTTTGGCATTGTTTTTAGTATGTTTTTGGTAGTTTTAGTTGAGTTTTTTATTTATTTTATTAGTTTTTAGTTAAAATTCACTTTTCTGGACTTTACTATGAGTTTGTGTGTTTTTCTGTGATTTCAGGTATTTTCTGGCTGAAATTGAGGGATATGAGCAAAAATCTGATCCAGAGACTCAAAAGGACTACAGATGCTGTTGGATTCTGACCTCCCTGCACTCGAAGTGGATTTTCTGGAGGTACAGAAGCCCAATTGGCGCGCTCTCAACGGCGTTGGAAAGTAGACATCCTGGGCTTTCCAGCAATATATGATAGTTCATACTTTGCCCAAGATTTGATGGCCCAAACCGGCGCTCAAAGTCACCTACAGAAATTCTAGCGTTAAACGCCGGAACTGGCACCTAAATGGGAGTTAAACGCCCAAACTGGCATAAAAGCTGGCGTTTAACTCCAAGGAGAGTCTCTACACGAAAATGCTTCATTGCTCAGCCCAAGCACACACCAAGTGGGCCCGGAAGTGGATTTCTATGTCATTTACTCATCTCTGTACACCCTAGGCTACTAGTTTTCTATATATAGGACCTTTTACTATTGTATTTTTAATCTTTTGATCATGTTTTGATGATTGAACCCTCTTTGGGAGGCTGGCCATTCGGCCATGCCTAGACTTTGTTCTTATGTATTTTCAACGGTGGAGTTTCTACACACCATAGATTAAGGTGTGGAGCTCTGCTGTACCTCGAGTATTAATGCAATTACTATTGTTCTTCCATTCAATTCCGCTTGTTCTTGTTCCAAGATATCACTTGTTCTCCAACTTGATGAATGTGATGATCCGTGACACTCATCATCATTCTCACTTATGAACAAGGTGACTGACAACCACTTTTGTTCTACAAGCAACCAAGGCTCTAGTGAATATCTCTTGGATTCTTTAATCGGAATCTTCGTGGTATAGGCAGGACTTGATGGCGGCATTCAAGAGAATCTGGAAGGTCTAAACCTTGTCTGTGGTATTCTGAGTAGGATTCAATGACTGAATGACTGTGACGTGCTTCAAACTCCTGAGGGCGGGGCGTTAGTGACAGACGCCAAAAGAATCACTGGATTCTATTCCGGTCTGATTGAGAACCGACAGATGAATTCCGCTGTGCTGTGACCAGAGCATATGCAATCGTTTTCAATGAGAGGATGGGAGGTAGCCATTGACAACGGTGAAACCCTACACGAGCTTGCCATGGAAAGGAGTAAGAAGGATTGGATGAAGACAGTAGGAAAGCAGAGAGACGGAAGGGAAGGCATCTTCATTCGCTTATCTGAAGCTCTCACCAGTGATATACATAAGTATCACTATCTTTATCTTTTATGTTATTTTCGTTCATCACCATATACATTTGAGTTTGCCTGACTAAGATTTACAAGGTGACCATAGCTTGCTTCATACCAACAATCTCCGTGGGATCGACCCTTACTCACGTAAGGTATTACTTGGACGACCCAGTGCACTTGCTGGTTAGTTGTGTGAAGTTGTAGTGATCACAATTTCGCGCACCAGTCGTCCAAGTAATACCTTACGTGAGTAAGGGTCGATCCCACAGAGATTGTTGGTATGAAGCAAGCTATGGTCATCTTGTAAATCTCAGTCAGGAGGATTATTGGTTTAAATATGATTAATAGAATAAATAGAAAATAAAGATAAATAAACTAAGATAGAAATACTTATGTAAATTAATGGTGGGAATTTCAGATAGGCGTATAGAGATGCTGTGCTCCTCTCGTATCTCTACTTTTTTATTTCATTCATCCAATCCTTCTTACTCCTTTCCATGGCAAGCTGTATGTAGGGCATCACCATCATCAATGGCTACTTTTCTTCCTCTCTGGAAAATGGTCCTATGCGCTGTCACTGCACGGCTAATTGTCTGGAGGCATCACCCTTGTTGATGGTTACATCCCATCCTCTCAGTGAAAATGGTCCAAATGCTCTGTCACAGCACGGCTAATCATCTGTCGGTTCTCAATCAGGTTGGAGTAGAATCCATTGATTCTTTTGCGTCTGTCACTAATACCCAGCCTTCAGGAGTTTGAAGCTCGTCACAGTCATTCAATACCGGAATCCTACTCGGAATACCACAGACAAGGTTAGACTTTCCGGATTCCCGGGATCCTACTCGGAATACCACAGACAAGGTTAGACTTTCTGGATCCCCATGAATGCCGCCATCTATCTAGCTTATACCACGAAGATTCTGTTGGGGAATCTAAGAGATATGCGCCCGGCCTAAAGTAGAACGGAAGTGGTTGTCAGTCACGCGCGTTCATAGGTGAGAATGATGATGAGTGTCACGGATCATCACATTCATCAAGTTGAAGTGCAACATATATCTTGGAATAAGAATAAAAGAGAATTGAATAGAAAGTAATAGTAATTGTATTGAAACTTGAGGTACAGCAGAGCTCCACACCCTTAATCTATGGTGTGTAGAAACTCCACCGTTGAAAATACATAAGTAAAAGGTTCAGACATGGCCGAATGGCCAGCCCCCATGATCTGAGAACTAATCGTCCCAAGATGTCTAATACAATAGTAAACTATCCTATTTATACTAGACTAGCTACTAGGGTTTATAGGAGTAAGTAATTGATGCATAAATCCACTTCCGGGGCCCACTTGGTGTATGTTTGGGCTGAGCTTGATCTATCCACGAGCTGAGGCTTCTCTTGGAGTTGAACGCCAAGTTATAACGTGTTTTGGGCGTTCAACTCTGGGTCGTGACGTGTTTCTGGCGTTTAACTCCAGACAGCAGCATGTAATTGGCGTTCAAGGCCAATTTACGTCGTCAATTCCCGAATAAAATATGGACTATTATATATTGCTGGAAAGCTTTGGATGTCTACTTTCCAACGCCGTTGAGAGCGCGCCATTTGGAGTTCTGTAGCTCCAGAAAATCTATTTTGAGTGCAGAGAGGTCAGATTCCAACAGCATCAGCAGTCCTTTTGTCAGCCTTTTTCAGAGTTTTGCTCAAGTCCCTCAATTTCAGCCAGAAATTACTTGAAATCACAGAAAAACACACAAACTCATAGTAAAGTCCAGAAATGTGAATTTAACATAAAAACTAATGAAAACATCCCTAAAAGTAGTTTGAACTTACTAAAAACTACCTAAAAACAATGCCAAAAAGCGTATAAATTATCCGCTCATCAAGGACTCTGGAATTCATTCCCATAATCAACTCTCTTGGGGCCTTGTCACTTACTTCAATTTGCTCAAAGGCGTTATATGCCTGGTTTGAGATCCCGGTAGCCATTGGAATTACAAACATTGGTGGAGATTCCTGGATCAGTAGAAGCATAAGCCACCATGACAAGGAGATCACCATATGTCCAACTTAAGGACTTTAACTAAAAGTTCCTGGTGGGAGACAACCCACCGTAGTATGATCGTTTCTTTTCATTCTTAGCTATTTTTCGTATAGTTTTTCTTAGTTATTTTATTTTTATTGAGTTCTTACTAATTTTCTGATCATGCAGCTATGTTCTCCCAGGAACCGAACACCTCAAGCTATATAAAAAAAATGCCACGCGACGCGACCGCATTAGCGACGCGTCCGCGTCGCAAGGAGATGGGAGAAAATAAAAACGAACAGAGAGTCACGCTGGAGCGTGGCTGGAGGCGTGCCAGTGGCACAAATCGCCCCACGCGACCGCATTACCGACGCGTCCGCGTCATGTGGGAATATTAGCCTCCCACGCAACCGCGTGACCCACGCGGCCGCGTGCACTGATTTTCGACGTAAAAAGGGTGCACAACCAAATATTGTGCTGGAGTGGTGCTAGCTTGGTGCTAGACGCATAATCTCTATCACGCGAACGCGTCGCCGACGCATTCGCGTCATTCCCTTCTGAAGCCACTCACGCGATCGCATGCCCCACGCGATCGCGTCACCCCAAATTTGGCAAATATTTAAATTCGAATAGAGAGTTGTGCAGGCGCGAGGCTGCACTCGCGCCCGAAGCATAACATGGGTCACGCAACCGCGTGACCGACGCGACCGTGTCAACTAACTAAAACGCAATCACGCGAACGCGTGCACCACGCGTCCGCGTCGCTTGCGCCGCCCATTTTTCTTTCTCTCTCTCCCAATCCTAATTCTCTCTTATTCTTTTATCCTTTTATTTTCCTCTCCTCATAATATTTGTCTCTTCTATTTTCAGTTCTTATTTGCTTGAGGACAAGCAAACCTTTAAGTTTGGTGTTGTTGGACGCTGCGCTTATTGGTTTTCTGGCACCAAAAGGGAGGCGAATCATCTTCACGGAGGAGCACAACCTGAAGAATAAAGCGACCGCTAGGATAACTACGGTGGTTGAGTTCCTTTCATTTTTATTCCTCCTTTCTTTTCTATGTTATGTTCTGGTTTTCTGCTATTTTGCTTTGTTTATTGCATGATCTTTTATTAGTTAGAATTCTAGGACTAGTTTTTTTTTATTTCTTTAATGCTGAAAAGATGTTTCATGTACCACTTACTGAACTTGAATCTAAAAAAAAAAGAAAAGAAGTGATGTATTGCATGAGAAATTGAGTTAATTCTAAGAGTAGTCTTATTTACTTAAATGCACGCCTAATCTAAGCAATCAAATAACTAATAGTTGTTAATCACTATCAATCCCCGGCAACGGCGCCAAAAACTTGGTGCGGTATTTATAACCCACACTTACTAACCGACAAGTGCACCGGGTCGTACCAAGTAATACCTTACGTGAGTAAGGGTCGATCCCACGAGGATTGATGGATTAAGCAACAGTTATTGAGTGATCAGCTTAGTTAGGCAAGCAGAAATTGGTTTTGAGATGTTTAAAAGGTTTAAGTTTGAATTCAAAATATCAAAAGTATAGACAATTAAATAAATTGGGAATAAAATATGGATAAACAGTTAAGGCTTCAGAGTTATCTATTTTTCCGGATTAACTTTTCTTACTAACTATTTTAATTATGTAGGATTTAATTTATGGCAAACTATATGTGACTAGACCCTAATTCCTTAGACCTTCCTAGTCTCCTCTAAAATTCATTAACTGCCAATTCCTTGGTCAATTAATTCCAATTAAAGGGTACATGATCAAATTCCAGTTTGTATTCCACAAAAACTCTAATTACCCAAAGAATAAAAGGATTATATGTCACGTATCCCATTAAATCCAGATAATTAGAATTTAGGAGAATATGTTTTCAAGCTGTTGTTCAAGTATAGAGCTTTTCCAAGTTATACAAGAACATAAATAGAAAAAGGGTCATACTTCCGTTCCACCCAAATTCATAAGATAAAGAACGAAAACAATTCTTAAATATAAATCCAAAACATAAATTAACATAGAAAAAGTAATAAAATCAATCCAACAAATAGACAGAGCTCCTAACCTTAACAGTGGAGGTTTAGTTGCTCATTGAATGTAGAGTGTAAATTTGTATAGAATTCCCTAATGGAATCCCTCTAATGTAATCTAATCTAATAGAAGAGAAGTCTCCCCTTTTTATAACTAATCCTAATTAATTTAAAATCTAATTATCTAAAAATAAAAATAATATCTTTTCCTAAAAGATAAGATTTGAATTTAAATTCGAATTAATTAACAGATTTTCAGTTGATGGATGGGGACCACTTGCTTTGTCCATTCTGCAGCTTCTAATCTGTGTTTTCTGGGCTGGAAAGTAGGTCAAAACAGCCCAGAAATCACCCCCAGCGTTTTCTGTATTATTGCAGATCACGTATGTGACGCGTCCGCGTCATCGACGCACTCGCGTCATTTGTGCAGATTCCAGTCCATGCGTTCACGTCAGGCACGCGATCACGTCATTGCGATTTCTCCATTCCACACGGTCGCATGAGCCATGCGTCCGCGTCGGTCTTCGCTGGTCATCTCTTTGGTTTTTTCTTTTTCTATGTAGAAACTTCATCAAATCCCTCCGAATGCTACCTAAAATGAATAAAATTGCACAAAACTTAAAAATAGCATCCATAGTGGCTAAAATATAATTAATTCTAAATTAAACTCAACAATTTAGATGCAAATTCACTAGAAAAAGATAAACAAGATGCTCACGCATCAATGGTCAACTTAGAGCTCTCTGTGGCTTTAAGAGTAAGAGGGAGATGGTTAGTGCTAGGAGTTGTCAGGCAAGGTTCGATATGGTTGCATGCTCCAAATTGAAGTGCAAGGGTTGGTGTAGAGCTCAATTGAATGGGTCTAAGAAGTTGTTAGGATGCTTCAGTGAGAATTCAAATTGCTTACCACCTGGTTGGAACAATGATGATCAACACGAAGACGGGTGCAAAAGCAAGGTTTGTGACCCCGGAATTTATTCCAGCAACCAACACTCTTGGGGCCCTGTCACTTGCTTTAACTTGCTTGAAGGTTGTATGCGCCTAGTTTGGGACCCCGGAGGCTTCTGGAAGTACAAACATTGGTGGGGATTCCTGGACGAGTTCAAGCACAAGCCACCGTGACAAGGAGCTCATCAATTGTCCAACTTAAGGACGTTAAAGAAAAGTGCTAGGTGGGAGACAACCCACCATGGTATGATCCTCCTTTTTATTAGTTTTAATTTATTTATGTCAGTTTTAATTTCCAGTTATGCATATCTACTTTTATTTTGCATTATTAAAAAAATTTGGAATCGACGCGCAAGCGTTTACGCTGCACACGCATCGTGTGTGACTTCGCAACAAAGAGAAAACAAACAGAGAGTTGCGATGGAGACGCGCACGAGGGGTGCCTAGAGCACGAGCAACCCCACGCATACGCATCACCTGTACTTTAGTCCATCCACGCGTAAGCGTCAGTGACGCGTATGCGTGGGCTTCCCAATCGGCGTAAAAGGGTGCTTGAACAGAGAGTTGTGCTGCCACTGTGCTGGAAGCGTGCCTTTAGCATGCGAGTGGTCATGCGTATGCGTGACCGATGCTCACGTGTCAGTGTGCATTCTTTGTCATCCACGCGTATGCGTGGGCGACTCATACGCGTCGAATGGCTATTCCAGTTTCACGCATACGCGTAATGCAGGCGTGCACGTCGACTCTGATGAGTGGATAATTTATACGCTTTTTGGCATTATTTTTAGGTAGTTTTTAGTAGGATCTAGCTACTTTTAGGGATGTTTTTATTAGTTTTTATGCAAAATTCACATTTCTGGACTTTACTATGAGTTTTTGTATTTTTATGTGATTTCAGGTATTTTTTGGCTGAAATTGAGGGACCTGAGCAAAAATCTGATAGGAGGCTGACAAATGACTGCTGATGCTGTTGGATTCTGACCTCCCTACACTTGATATGGATTTTCTGGAGCTACAGGACTCCAAATGGCGCGCTCTTAACTACGTTAAAAAGTAGACATCCAGGAATTTCCAGCAATATATAATAGTTCATACTTTATTAAAGTTTAGATGATGCAAACTGGCGTTTAACGCCAGTTTCATGCTGCATTCTCGAGTAAAACGCCAGAAACACGTCACAAACCAGAGTTAAACGCCAAAAATACGTTACAACTTGGCGTTTAACTCCAAGAGAAACCTCTGCATGTGTAAAGCTCAAGCTCAGCCCAAGCACACACCAAAGTGGGCCCCGTAAATAGATTTCTGCACTTAGACTTATTTCTGTAAACCCTAGTAGCTAGTTTAGTATAAATAGAACTTTTTACTATTGTAGTAAGCATCTTTAGACTGAGTCTTTGACCATTCGGTCTCTTGATCATATTTTGGGGGCTGGCCATTCGGCCATGCCTGGACCATCACTTATGTATTTTCAACGGTGGAGTTTCTACACACCATAGATTAAGGGTGTGGAGCTCTACTGTACCTTGAGAATTAATGCAATTACTATTATTCTTCTATTCAATTCAAGCTTATTCTTATTCTAAGATATTACTCATACTTTAACCTGATGGATGTGATGATCCGTGACACTCATCATCATCCGTCCTTATAAACGCGTGCCTGACAACCATTTCCGTTCTACAAGCAAAAGCTAGAGTGAATATCTCTTGGATTCCTTAACAAGGATCTTCGTGGTATAAGCTAGAATCCATTGGCAGCATTCTTGAGAATCCGAAAAGTCTAAACCTTGTCTATGGTATTCCGAGTAGGATTCATGGATTGAATGACTGTGACGAGCTTCAAACTCGCGAGTGTTGGGCGTAGTGACAGACGCAAAAGAATCACTGGATTCTATTCCAACATGATCGAGAACCGACAGATGATTAGTCGTACTGTGACAGAGCATTTGGACCATTTTCACTGCGAAGACGGGAGGTAGCTAGCCATTGACAACGGTGAAACCCAACATACAGCTTGCCATGGAAAGGAGTAAGAATGACTGGATGAAGCAGTAGGAAAGCAGAGATTCAGAAGGAACACAACATTTTCATGCACTTATCTGAAATTCCCACCAATGAATTACATAAGTATCTCTATCTCTATTTTATGCATTAATTATTTTTATATTCGAAAACCATTATAACCATTATAATCTGCCTGACTGAGATTTACAAGATGACCATAGCTTGCTTCATACCAACAATCTCCGTGGGATCGACCCTTACTCACGTAAGGTATTACTTGGACGACCCAGTGCACTTGATGGTTAGTTGTGCGGAGTTGTGACAAAGTGTGATTCACGTTTGAGAGCACCAAGTCTTTGGCGCCATTGTTGATGATCACAATTTACGCGCACTAGACTCCATTTCCTGTTTTCTATTTTTCTTCTTTCTTCTCTCCTCTCTTCCTCCTTCTTCTTCTTTTCTCACTTTCTTCTCATCCTTTTTCTCTTTCATTCTCTTTTACTTATTGTATTTACATACCTTCATTTATTACATTTAATTTTGTGCATGTTTTTATTTTCTTTTCTAAGACTACCATTTTTCTGTTGGTGTTAAATTTTCTTACTCATCTGTTGAATATTTCTTCCATCGTTTTGGTGGACAGTGACTTGTTTATATTGTTGGGTGATATTATTTATCAATCAATGCTAATCTTTTATAACACTTGTATTTCTTGTGCATTGATATGTACTTATACTGTCTTTCATTACCCAATCTCTCCCTCATTGTTGTAATTTTTGCACTATTCATATGCCATTTGCTTCTACTATTTTCTCACTTGCATGTTGTAGCTACCATACAATTGAGATCCTCATTATTTGGCATCAACCCACCCATATTCTATTTGTTTCCTTATCTTTATTTCTAGGTTACTTTTCTTCCTTTTTTCTCTTCTTTCAGGATGGCCACCGAGAAGGGAAAGGAAAAGCTTCTCAATAGGACAACCAACAAATCCACATGCACAACCTTTGGTGAAAAGTATTAGTTGTAGCAACCCGTCCACTTGCACATCTCAACATACACCGAGGACGGTGCAATCTTTAAATGTGGGGAGGTCGATACCGACTTCCACGGGTAATTACTTCCTGTCTTAACACCAATGTTTAGTTTTCTTTGTTAAATTAGTTATTGCATTTGCATGTTTCTTTGATTTCGTGCATATTCTACCACTGCTTGGTTGAAGTAATATTTTCTTTTTCAAAAATTTTTTTATAGCATTTCACTAAATTGAATTAAAATTTTGTTAAACTTGCTTGAAGAAATTTTATTTTGGAACATGGTTTAGAGCTCGAACACACAAAACCCGTGAGATTTTGAGCCTAATTGATTGGTTGCATTTTATCGACCAATATTTGTTTTGGTGTGTGTTGTTCTCTCTATAATTGTGATCTTTGTCTTGCTAAATTCTATATCTCTATTATTTGATGTATGCATATACTTACATGATTGAGGCATTGTTTCACTGAGCTCACATACCCATATGGCCTTAACCTTTTCATTATCCTTTGCAAACCAAAGTTGAGCCTATTTTATCCCACTTGTTCTTTATTTTAGCACATCATTAACTCTAAGCGAAAAATAATAATGTCCTTAATTTGAATCCTTGGTTAGCTTAGACTAGTGAAAGTGCTCATGAATTAAGTGTGGGAAAATTGGGTTTGGAAACGTTTGGTTTGAGAATTGGGTGTTGTATATTCTTGTGAAAATGTGAAAAAAAATGTTGAGGACATGTTTATGCATGAAATACCTTAATCATATGCATTGAGAAAAAATAAAAGAAAAGAAAAATATGATGAGAAAAAGAAAAGAAAAGGAGCAATAATAAAAGGGGACAAAATGCCCCAAAGTAAATGATGGTAGCAATGCATATGTACTGTACTCAAAGTCAGATGCATAAATATGTGGAAAACATAGTTAATGGGTAATTAGATTTTATATTATGATTATATGGATTGTCCTAAGTTAGGTGAGAAAATTAGGTTAATTAAGGATTCAGGTTTTAGTCCACTTGACCAAATATAATCCTACCTTGACCTTGACCCCGTTACAACCCTTAAAAGACCTCTTGATTTGTGTTTTTGTGCATTAAATTTCTGTTGATTGGTAGAAAAAGAGCAAGTCTTAGAAAGCAAGGTTAGTAGAGAATTGAGAGAATCGAACCTTAAACACTTGAGTAATTAGAGTGTATACACTTCCAGTGAGGATTCGATACTCAATTCCATTGAATTTATCTGACAATAAGCCATCTTAGTAAAATGATGAGTTTTGGTGATCTTCGACAGTAAATCCGACATTAAAGAGTTCTAAAATTGAAAGCACGAACCCTCTCTCCCTTCATTTCGAAAACCCTTTCTCCGATGCGATTTCCCTTTGTTTCTGTTCTTCTTTCCCTTTTCGCCTCTCAGGTTCATAGTTTCTCTTTTTCTTTGTGATAATAAATAATAAATTTTGTGAAATTTAGGCCAAGTTATTTTGAAGATGATTAGAGATAGTTAAATGTTATCCTAATAGGTTATATACAACGAATTGTCCAAAGTGACTAAGCTATTTGTAGTAACTTCCATATATATAATATGAATATAGTAAATTGTCAAACTGAAAAGCTCTTGTTGATCAATATAAATGGAAGAGGTTTAGATTAATATTAATACCAATAAGGTGACTTAAATTTTTATTTATTTATTTCTCTTTTATTATGTTGACATAAATATTAATAACGGCTTTAACCTTTAGGTTTACTAGTGCGTATATCGTCATCATCATTTAGTTCATTAGAAATTTGATAACTGCATCAAAGTTTATTAAATGACTTTAAAATAATAGGCATAATATATATGTACTCAGTGCTTAATGTTCATAGACAATTAAATCTAGATTCTTGTAGTGGTGAACACTACTTAATGGGTGCATATTTGGCGGCATCATATCACTAATTATTAACTTTAATTGAATTAAATAAATTATTGTGTTAGATATTATAATATTACATGTACAACATTATATATATTATAAATTTAAATATAAAAACAAATTAATATATTCTATTAAAAATATTGTGAATTTAATTTTATTTTAATAGATGATGTTATAGATTGAGGTTGATTGAATTTATGAAAACCGTAAAAATAAATATATGTTAAATTTTAGAAAAGGTTATGTCAATTTTTTTTTTAAAATAATGTAAATATTGAATAATTTGTGTAGTATATATGTTGATTAGTATTAACGATATATATTTTTTTTTTGCAGACATGCTGACGAGCGGTTTACAGCCCATTATGTGAATTTAAATTAATCCTAAGTTTTAAATTTATTTAGTTTAAAGTCAATTATTAACTGTTATCCTAATCACAATGTGTGTGACACAAGATAATTACACGTAAAGATTGGAGACTGCAACCCAACAGTCTCAGTCACCTAGTGGGAATAACAAAACCGACTTCGAGACCTCAGTGGTAGATCCTAATAGGGTTTGGCACGAGACTGCCTCTAAATCCCATAAGAATCACTACTTCAGGTTGGGGTTGTTCTTCGCTAGTGGCTCCACTCCTTCGCATTGGCGGCTTCCTCTACCTCTACCTCTGCCTTTGCCACCAGCCCAACTGGATGCCCAGGAAGTTATCGACTCGAGGGAGGAGGTGCAGAAGGTGACACAGGAGCTTTATCAACAAGTGAAACGGTCTGAGCAGAGGTACAACGACCTTCTTGCACGCGTGGGAGGAGCCGTTACCATCAGCTTGAACCTGACAGAGAAGCTGGAGCAGCTGGATCATTTGCAAGAGCAGATGGACGTATACAACTAGTAAATGCGCGCTGGAGGCAGCGACGCTGATTGTTCTAGCGGTAATGCATGCCGTTGGTGGGGCACCAAATTCAGTGATGCACCACTATTTCGTGGTACATCTTGTACTTAATTGAGTGGATTTTATCCACTATTCTCACATTTATTCACAGAATTTGCATGTTTTACACTTTTCTCTCTAATTTTGTACTATGATTGAAAACATGCTTCTTTGGCCTTAAATTTGCTATGTTTAATCCTCTCTTATTACCATTCGATGCCGTGATATGTATGTTAAGTGCTTTCAAGGTTTATAGGGAAAGAATGGCTTAGAGGATGGAAAGGAAGCATGCAAAAGTGGAAGGAATATAAGAAATTGAAGAAATTGCTAAGTTGCCAACCCTGACCTCTTCGTATTCAATCGATCATAACTTGAGCGACAGAGGTCCAAATGAGTCGTTTTTAGTTGCATTGGAAAGCTAACATCTGAGGCTTCGAAATGATATATAATTTCTATAGTTGCCTTGCTGTTAGGCAATGCGCACGCGCAAAGTACGCGTACGTGTGGATAGTGTGCAGACAAGCGACGCATACGCGTGCATGACACGTACGCGTGACGGAGCCACGTGCTGTACGTATCAGAAATTGCTGGGGGCGATTTTTGGGCTGTTTTTGGCCCAATTTCAAGCCCAAAAATACTGATTAGAGGCTCTAGAGTGGGGGAATCAAGGGGGACACTTCTCATTCACATAATTTTAGGTTTTAGATGTAGTTTTCTAGAGAGAGAGAAGCTCTCTCCTCTCTTTAGGTTTTAGGATTCTTAGTTTTATTCCTTTTCAATTTTAGATTTCTATCATGCTTTAATTTAGTTTTCTTCTACTCTTATCTTTTCTAGTAATTTAGTTTATTTATCTTCTCTTGTTGATCTATTTATTCTACAATTTAGTTTATGAACTCTTCATGTTAGATTGATTTTCCCTTTTATGCAATTTGAGGTATTTCATGTTTATTGCTTCTTCCTTTATTTGCTATCATTGATTTTGCAATTGTTGGTTTTAGGTTTTACATTCTCTTATTACTTTTCTATGCTTTTATTGTATGCCTTCCAAGTGTTTGACAAAATGCTTGGAAGGATGTTAGAGTAGATTTTATGTTCTTGGCTTGGGATGGTAACTTAGGAACTCTTGAGTTACTAATGTCCAAGTAATTGACGATTGGTAGCCATTGACTCTAGTTCTCACTAATTGAATTGGTGGAGAGTTAGGACTTATGGACTTGGATTGATATAGCTCATTTGACTTTCCTTTACTAGTTAGAGGATGACTTAATGGGATTGATCCTTGCCGATTCTCATGTTGTGGTTAGTGATAAGGATAGAGATCCTTGACCACCAAACTTTACCAAGACCTCTTTATCATTTGATTTTCATTACCATTTACATTTCTTGTTTCTTATTTCAAAAACCCCAAAATATACCTTTGCATAACCAATTATAAGAACACTTTCCTGCAATTCCTTGAGAGACGACCCGAGGTTTGAATACTTCAGTTATTACTTTTAGGGGTTTGTTACTTGTGACAAACAATTTTTTGTATGAAAGGATTTTAGTTGGTTTGGAAACTATACTTGCAACGAGATTTCAATTGTGAAATTCTAGACCACACAAAAATTCGTTCATCAGTCAGCACCTATTTTGTCGCCTCAGTAGGGGATCCCAACGACGATTACAGGATCTATAGGGTTTAGGGATTTATTTTTTTTATTTGTCTATTTCTATAACATTTTATTATATTCAAGCCATTTATTTTTAATAAAATAATTTGTTCAATTATGATAATTTTAGATTTTTGTTAACAATTTTGTTACCAAGAGTTTTAATTTCACTACTAATTGTGACTTAACTATACAATAAAATAAAATAAAATAAAATAAAATAAAAATAGCTACCGTCGGATAAATTCAATTGTAACATGGCGCCTAAATACGTGAAATGGCATTAAAGTTACTGTCAGATTAATTCAATGGTAATCATTAATTCAGTCTCGAATAATTCATTAAAAAAACTGACATAAAATCCACCGGCAATTAGCGTCGGATGAAAATAATGCATCCATAAATAGTTTTCAGTGCTGTTCATATCGTCAACTCCAAAATGACGATAAATTAGACGATAAATTCGATAGTACTCAACATTTTTTTATAATAACTGTTAATCTTGATCTGTGATATGAAAAGGTTCAGGTACTGATATAGTTGATTACACTAATGCTAATTTTGTTGGAGATCAAATGGATAGAAAGAGCACAAGTGAAAGTCGATGCTTCATCTTGAAGGGTCTTATCATTTGGGAGAGTAATAGACAAAACATTGTTGCATTTCAACGGCCAAAGTAAAGTACATTGCTGCAACCAATTACTACAAACAATTTCTTTAGCTCTGAAACTAGCTAGACGATTATCTGTTCAGGTACTCTAAAATCCCTATTCTTTGTGATAATACTAGTGTCATATGCATTTCTAAAATTTTTGTTTATTATTTTATAACAAAGTATATAGAGGTTAAGCATTATCACATTAAAGACTATGTTCCAAAAGAAACTACAGAACTCAAATTTATCAAAATTGAGTTTCAAATCGCTAATATATTTACAAAACCTGTTGTTGAAAATTAATTTGAGTTTTTTAAGGTTCTTATGAACATGAATGAAGCTTAGGTCATACATTCTGTTACATGTATGCTCTTTAAGCCCTTCAGAAGTAATTTTGTGAATAATTAAGACATGAACCATTGATGTTTTTAAGATACTCAAGTGGATTTGAGCATAACAAGGACTTTAGAAGATATATTTTGTTCCGGACCTGATTTCCGAATTTCTTAGTGGAGCAACTATGACTCGGTGATCCGGATCTGGGTCGCCATTACGGTCCAAACCGGCCCGATAATTATAAATTCCTAACCAATATTCAAATTCAAACATTTTCCTTATCTTAGCAAAAAAGATAAGGTAATAGACTCTAACTGTATAAAAGGAGTCAAAGGCTCCCTTAGGTACGTACACACTCCTAGCCTCACCTATACCTCTTAAATCCATTCTGACTTGAGTGTCAGAGTGTCTTTGCAGGTACCACCTCCCGCTATTTTAAGAGTCCGATCCTGTTGCTACCAAGGTCGACAGATCCCCGATCTTCCTCTCAACCCGTGCCAACGAAGTCTTATACATATTTTATATCTCAAGAGTCAAATATGATGAACCTTTCTCACCTTGAAAAATAATAAAATAAATAGTTGGTGGACGAAATTGTGATCACATGTTCTTTATACTTTGGTGAGTTTACTCTTAGGGCACTGTTTATTTTCACAACTCCGTTCAACTAACCAGCAAGTGTACTGGGTCGTCCAAGTAATAAACCTTACGTGAGTAAGGGTCGAATCCACAGAGATTGTTGGTATGAAGCAAGCTATGGTCACCTTGCAAATCTCAGTTAGGGAGATTAAAGGGTAATTGTGATTATTGGAATAAATAATAAATAAAAAGGAATAATAAAAGGGATAGAATACTTATGCAGATTCATTGGTGGGAATTTCAGATAAGCGGATGGAGATGCTGTAGAGCCCAAGGACGCCTGCTCTCCTACTGCTTCTACTCAATCCTTCTTACTCCTTTCCATGGCAAGCTTTGTATAGGGGTTCACCATCAGCTGTGGCTACTTTCATCCTCTCGGGAAAATATCCTATGCGGCTGTCACTCGCACAGCTAATCAGTCTGGAGGCATCACCCATGGTTGATGGCTACATCCCATCCTCGCAGTGAAAGCTAATGCTCACGCACTCTGTCACAGTACGGCCAATCACTGGTTGGTTCCCGCTCCTACTGGAATAGAATCCCTTGATTCTTTTGCGTCTGTCACTAACGCCCAGCAGGTTACAAGTTTGAAGCACGTCACAGTCATTCATTACCGGAATCCTACTCGGAATACCACAGACAAGGTGAGACTTTCCGGATTCCCAGGATCCTACTCAGAATACCACAGACAAGGTGAGACTTTCCGGATCCTCATAAATGCCGCCATCCATCTAGCTTATACCACGAAGATTCTGTTGGGGAATCTAAGAGATACGCATTCAAGCTCGGTTGCATGTAGAACGTAAGTGGTTGTCAATCACGCGCGCTCATCAGTGAGAATGATAATGAGGGTTATCTAACTCATCACATTCATCATGTTCTTGGGTACGAATGAATATCTTGGAATAAGAATAAGAGAGGAATTGAATAAAAGAAAATAGAACTTCATTAATACTTGAGGTACAGCAGAGCTCCACACCCTTAATCTATGGTGTGCAGAAACTCCACCGTTGAAAATACATAAGTGAAAGAGGTTCAGGCATGGCCGAATGGCCAGCCCCCAAAACGTGATCAATGATCTCCTAAGATGAAGAATAATACAAAACTGAGACCAAAGATGTCTAATACATTAGTAATTCATCCTATTTATAATAAACTAGCTCCTAGGGTTTACATGAGTAAGTAATTGATGTATAAATCCACTTCCGGGGCCCACTTGGTGTATGTTTGGGCTGAGCTTGATCAATCCACGAGCTGAGGCTTCTCTTGGAGTTGAACTTCGAGTTATGACGTGTTTTGGGCGTTCAACTCCGGATCATGACGTTTTTCTGGCGTTTAACTCCAGACAGCAGCATGTACTTGGCGTTCAACGCCAAGTTACGTCGTCATTATTCGAATAAAGTATGGACTATTATATATTGCTGGAAAGCCCTGGATGTCTACTTTCCAACGCCGTTGAGAGCGCGCCAATTGGAGTTCTGTAGCTCCAGAAAATCCATTTCGAGTGCAGGGAGGTCAGAATCCAACAGCATCAGCAGTTCTTTTTGTCAGCCTTTTTCAGAGTTTTGCTCAAATCCCTCAATTTCAGTCAGAATTTACCTGAAATCACAGAAAAACACACAAACTCATAGTAAAGTCCAGAAATGTGAATTTAACATAAAAACTAATGAAAACATCCCTAAAAGTAGCTTGAACTTACTAAAAACTATCTAAAAACAATGCCGAAAAGCGTATAAATTATCCGCTCATCACAACACCAAACTTAAATTGTTGCTTGTCCCCAAGCAACTGAAAATCAAATAGGATAAAAAGAAGAGAATATACTATAAATTCAGAAATATCAATGAATATTAATTATAATTAAATGAGCGGGACTTGTAGCTTTTTGCTTCTGAACAATTTTGGCATCTCACTTTTTCCGTTGTAGTTTAGAGGGATTGGCGTCTCTGGAGAACTTAGAATTTGGGATAGTGTTATTGACTTTCTTAGTTAAGCATGTTGATTCTTGAACACAGCTACTTATGAGTCTTGGCCGTGGCCCTAAGCACTTTGTTTTCCAGTATTACCACCGGATACATAAATGCCACAGACACATAGCTGGGTGAACCTTTTCAGATTGTGACTCAGCTTTGCTAGAGTCCCCAGTTAGTGGTGTCCAGAGCTCTTAAGCACACTCTTTTGCCTTGGATCACGACTTTAACCACTCAGTCTCAAGCTTTTCACTTGGACCTTCATGACACAAGCACATGGTTAGGGACAGCTTGATTTAGCCGCTTAGGCCTGGATTTAATTTCCTTAGGCCCTCCTATCCATTGATGCTCAAAGCCTTGGATCCTTTTTACCCTTGCCTTTTGGTTTTAAGGGCTATTGGCTTTTTCTACTGCTCCTTCTCTTTTTTTTTCTATATATATATATATTTTTTTTTTTTCGCCATTTTTTTCTTTTTTTTTTTCGCAAGCTTTCTTTTTCACTGCTTTTTCTTGCTTCAAGAATCAATTTCATGATTTTTCAGATCATCAATAACATTTCTCTTTGTTCATCATTCTTTCAAGAGCCAACAATTTTAACACTCATAAACAACAATATCAAAAGACATATGCACTGTTCAAGCATTCATTCAGAAAACAAAAAGTATTGTCACCACATCAATATAATTAAACTAAATTCAATAGCTATTTTCGAAATTTATGTACTTCTTGTTCTTTTGAATTAAAACATTTTTCATTTAAGAGAGGTGAAGGATTTAATGGAATTTATTCATAGCTTTAAGGCATGGTTACATACTAATGATCATGAAATAAAGACACAAAACATAGATAAACACAATAATTAAAAACTGAAAAATAGAAAGAAATAAAGAACAAGGAATGAATCCACCTGAGTGAGGGTGGCGCCTTCTTGAAGGTCCAATGGTGCTCTTTGAGCTCCTCTATGTCTCTTCCTTGCTTCTGTTGAATCATTCCTAGTAATTTTGGTGTTCCTACCCTTAGTTGCTTCCAATGTTTGTGTGGAGGACAACTTATCCCCTGAGGTATCTCAGGAATTTCTTGATTTGCAGCCACATGTTCTACCACTGAGCTATGACGGCTTTATATTAGTCTTTCCATCTCCCAAGACTCAGAGGTGGAAGCTTTTTGTCTTCCCTTTGAGGTTTCTCTGGCTTTAGGTGCCATTAATGGTAATGGAAAAGCAAAAAAGCTATGCTTTTACCACACCAAACTTAAAATATTGCTCGCCCTCGAGCAAGAAAAGAAAGAAGAGAAGAAGAGGAAGAAGAAAATGGAGGAGAGTGAGGGGAGATGGATTCGGCTATATGGGTGGGAGTGGGTGGGAAAGAGAAGTTGAATTGTAAAGGTAGGTAGGGTGTATGGGGAAGAGTGGATAGATGTAGGTGGTGAATGAAAAATAGAAGGGATGATCATGAATGGAGTGAGAGAGGGCGAGGTAGGTGGGGATCCTGTGAGGTCCACAGATCCTGAGGTGTCAAGGAATTCCATCCCTGCACCAAATAGGCATGTAAAATGCCATCATGCATCATTCTGGCGTTCAAACGCCCATTGATGCATGTTCTGGGCGTTCAACGCCCATGTAATGCATGTTTTTGGCGTTGAACGCCAGTTTCATGCTTGTTCCTGGCGTTCAGCGCCAGTTTGTCCTCTCTGTGCACCATCCTGGCGTTTAACGCCAGGTTGTTGCTTGTTTTGGGCGTTCAACGCCAGAATGGTGCTCTGTTCTGGCGTTGAACGCCAGACAGATGCATCTTACTGGCGTTGAACGCCAGTCTGCGCTACCTCCAGGGTGAAAATTTTTTTCTTCTGTTTTTGACTCTGTTTTTAATTTTTTTGATTTTTTTCGTGACTCCTCATGATCATGTACCTAATAAAACACAAAAATAAACAAGAAACAAAATAAAATAAAATTAGATAAATAAAATTGGGTTGCCTCCCAACAAGCGCTTCTTTAATGTCAATAGCTTGACAGTGGCTCTCATGGAGCCACGTGGTGATCAGGTCAATTTAGTGTGTAGTCCCAACACCAAACTTAGAGTTTGGATATGGGGTTTGAACACCAAACTTAGAGTTTGGTTGTGGCCTCACAACACCAAACTTAGAGTTTGACTGTGTGGGCTCTTCTTGACTCTGAACTGAGAGAAGCTCTTCATGCTTACTCTCTTTTGTCACAGAGGGATGGCCATGTGCCTGAAACACAAGGTAGTCCCCATTCAATTGAAGGACTAACTCACCTCTGTTGACATCTATCACAGCTCCTGCTGTGGCTAGGAAAGGTCTTCCTAGGATGATGCATTCATCATCTTCCTTCCTAGTATCTAGGATTATGAAATCAGTAGGGATGTAAAGGCCTTCAACCTTTACTAGCACGTCCTCCACTATTCCATAAGCTTGTCTTATGGACTTATCTGCCAATTGTAATGAGAACAAGGCAGGTTGTACCTCAATGATCCCCAGCTTCTCCATTACAGAGAGTGGCATAAGATTTATCCCTGACCCAAGATCACATAGAGCTTTTTCAAAGCTCATGGCGCCAATGGTGCAAGGTATTAAGAACTTGCCAGGATCTTGTTTCTTTTGAGGTAGACTTCTCTGAATCCAAGTATCTAGTTCACTAATGAGCAAGGGAGGTTCACTTTCCCAAGTCTCATTACCAAACAGCTTGGCATTCAGTTTCATGATAGCTCCTAAGTATTGAGCAACTTGCTCTCCAGTCACATCTTCATTCTCTTCAGAGGATGAATATTCTTCAGAGCTCATGAATGGCAGAAGGAGATTTAAAGGAATCTCTATGGTCTCTAGATGAGCCTCAGATTCCTCAGGATCCTTAATAGGAAACTCCTTCTTGCTTGAGGAACGTCCCAGGAGGTCTTCCTCACTAGGATTTTCGTCCTCCTCCTCCCTTGTGCATTCGGCCATATTGACTATGTCAATGGCCTTGCATTCTCCTTTTGGATTTTCTTCTGTATTGCTTGGGAGAATACTAGGAGGAGTTTCAATAACTTTCTTACTCAGCTGGCCCACTTATGCCTCCAGATTTCTAATGGAGGATCTTGTTTCATTCATGAAACTGAAAGTGGCCGTTGACAGATCAGAGACTATATTGGCTAAATTAGAAGTATTTTGTTCAGAATTCTCTGTCTGTTGCTGAGAAGATGATGGATATGGCTTGCTATTGCCTAGCCTATTACGTCCACCATTGTTTGAGCCTTGTTGAGGCTTTTGTTGATCCTTCCAGGAGAAATTTGGATGATTTCTCCATGATGAGTTATAGGTGTTTCCATAAGGTTCACCCATGTAATTAACCTCTGCCATGGCAGGGTTCTCAGGATCATAAGCTTCTTCAGAAGCTGCCTCTCTAGTACTGTTGGATGCATGTTGCAATCCATTCAGATTTTGAGAGATTATGTTGACCTGTTGAGTCAACATTTTGTTCTGAGCCAATATGGCATTTAGAGCATCAATTTCAAGAACTCCTTTCTTCTGAGGTACCCCATTATTCACGGAATTCCTCTCAGATGTGTACATGAACTGGTTATTTGCAACCATGTCAATGAGTTCTTAAGCCTCTTCAGGCATTTTCTTCAGGTGAATAGATCCACCTGCAGAATGATCCAATGACATTTTCGAAAATTCAGAGAGACCATAATAGAATATATCTAATATGGTCCATTCTGAAAACATGTCAGATGGACATCTTTTGGTCAGCTGCTTGTATCTTTCCCAAGCTTCATAGAGGGATTCACCATCTTTTTGTTTGAAGGTTTGAACATCCACTCTCAGCTTGCTCAGCTTTTGAGGAGGAAAGAATTTATCCAAGAAGGCAGTGACCAGCTTATCCCATGAGTCCAGGCTATCCTTGGGTTGTGAATCCAACCATATTCTAGCTCTGTCTCTTACAGCAAAAGGGAAAAGCATGAGTCTGTAGACTTCAGGATCAACTCCATTCGTCTTTACAGTCTCACAAATCTGCAAGAACTCAGTTAAAAACTGGTAAGGATCTTCAGATGGAAGTCCATAAAACTTGCAGTTTTGTTGCATTAATGCAACTAGTTGAGGCTTAAGCTCAAAGTTATTGGCTCCAATGGCAGGAATGGAGATGCTTCTTCCATCAAACTTGGATGTTGGCTTAGTGAAGTCACCAAGCATTCTCCTTGCATTATTATTATTATTTTCAGCTGCCATCTCTTTCTCTTGTTCGAAAATTTCTAGAAGGTCTCTTCTGGATTGTTGTAATTTAGCTTCTCTTAATTTTCTCTTCAGAGTCCTTTCAGGTTCTGGATCTATTTCAACAAGAGTGCCTTTATCCCTGTTCCTGCTCATATGAAAGAGAAGAAAACAAGAAAAGAAAGAGGAATCCTCTATGTCACAGTATAGAGATTCCTTTATGTTAGTAGAAGAAGAAAGGGGTATAAGAAAGAAGAAGGATGGATTCGGATTTTTGGATGAAGAGAGGTGAAGAGAAGTGTTAGTAATTAATTAATTAAATAGAAGAAGAAGAGAATAGAGGGAGAAAATTCGAAAATAATTTTTGAAAAGGAGGTTAGTAATTTTCGAAAATCAAAGACAAAATATAATTAAAATTAAAATTTAAAACAAAAAGAATTTTTGAAAAAGAGAGGGAGAATTTTCGAAAATTAGAGAGGGAAAAGTGGTTAGGTGATTTTGAAAAAGATAAGAAACATACAACAAGTTAGTTAGTTGATTGAAAAAAAATTGAAATCAAGTTTTGAAAAAGATAAGAAGATAGGAAGTTAGATAAGATATTTTGAAATCAAATTTTGAAAAAGATAAGAAAAAAAGATAAAAAGATTTTTAAGAAAAAGATATTTTGAAAAAGATTTAATTTTTAAAATTACTTAACTAACAAGAAACTACAAGATAAGATTCTAGAACTTAAAGATTGAACCTTTCTTAACAAGAAAGTAACAAACTTCAAATTTTTGAACCAATCACATTAATTATTAGTTAATTTTCGAAAATTAGATATAAAAGATAAGAAAAAGATTTTGATAATATTTTGAAAAAGATTTTTGAAATTTTCGAAAATTATAAAAAAATGAAGAAAGATATGATTTTTGAAAAAGATTTTGAAAAGATAATATTTTTAAAATTGAAAATTTGACTTAACTCATAAGAAACAACTAATTTTAAAAATTTTTGACTTGGTCAACTCAAATTTTCGAAAATTTGGAGGAAAATAAGGAAAAGATATTTTTGATTTTTAAATTTTTAAAGAAAAACACAAAAATGACCCAAAACATGAAAATTTTGGATCAAAACACAAGATGCATGCAAGAATGCTATGAATGTCAAGATGAACACCAAGAACACTTTGAAGATCATGATGAACACCAAGAACACAATTTTGAAACATTTTTAATGCAAAGAAATCATGCAAGACACCAAACTTAGAAATCTTTAATGCATGGACTCTAACAACAAAAAATGCATATGAAAAACAACAAACAACACAAAACAAGAAATCATCAAGATCAAACAAGAGGACTTATCAAGAACAACTTGAAGATCATGAAGAACACTATGAATGCATGGGTTTTCGAAAAATACAAGAAAAATTTTTTTTTTAAAGTATGCAATTGACACCAAACTTAAAAATTAACACAAGACTCAAACAAGAACACAAAATATTTTTGGTTTTTATGATTTTATGATTTTTTTGTATTTTTTTTTATTAATTTTTTTTTTCGAAAATAAAGTTTAGAAAAATGAAAAATAAAAGAAAAATTTTGAAAAAGATTTTTGAAAAGAAAATTACCTAATCTAAGCAACAAGATGAACCGTCAGTTGTCCATACTCGAACAATCCCCGGCAACGGCGCCAAAAACTTGGTGGACGAAATTGTGATCACATGTTCTTTATACTTTGGTGAGTTTACTCTTAGGGCACTGTTTATTTTCACAACTCCGTTCAACTAACCAGCAAGTGTACTGGGTCGTCCAAGTAATAAACCTTACGTGAGTAAGGGTCGAATCCACAGAGATTGTTGGTATGAAGCAAGCTATGGTCACCTTGCAAATCTCAGTTAGGGAGATTAAAGGGTAATTGTGATTATTGGAATAAATAATAAATAAAAAAGAATAATAAAAGGGATAGAATACTTATGCAGATTCATTGGTGGGAATTTCAGATAAGCGGATGGAGATGCTGTAGAGACCAAGGACGCCTGCTCTCCTACTGCTTCTACTCAATCCTTCTTACTCCTTTCCATGGCAAGCTTTGTATAGGGGTTCACCATCAGCTGTGGCTACTTTCATCCTCTCGGGAAAATATCCTATGCGGCTGTCACTCGCACAGCTAATCAGTCTGGAGGCATCACCCATGGTTGATGGCTACATCCCATCCTCGCAGTGAAAGCTAATGCTCACGCACTCTGTCACAGTACGGCCAATCACTGGTTGGTTCCCGCTCCTACTGGAATAGAATCCCTTGATTCTTTTGCGTCTGTCACTAACGCCCAGCAGGTTACAAGTTTGAAGCACGTCACAGTCATTCATTACCGGAATCCTACTCGGAATACCACAGACAAGGTGAGACTTTCCGGATTCCCAGGATCCTACTCGGAATACCACAGACAAGGTGAGACTTTCCGGATCCTCATAAATGCCGCCATCCATCTAGCTTATACCACGAAGATTCTGTTGGGGAATCTAAGAGATACGCATTCAAGCTCGGTTGCATGTAGAACGTAAGTGGTTGTCAATCACGCGCGTTCATCAGTGAGAATGATAATGAGGGTTATCTAACTCATCACATTCATCATGTTCTTGGGTACGAATGAATATCTTGGAATAAGAATAAGAGAGGAATTGAATAAAAGAAAATAGAACTTCATTAATACTTGAGGTACAGCAGAGCTCCACACCCTTAATCTATGGTGTGCAGAAACTCCACCGTTGAAAATACATAAGTGAAAGAGGTTCAGGCATGGCCGAATGGCCAGCCCCCAAAACGTGATCAATGATCTCCTAAGATGAAGAATAATACAAAACTGAGACCAAAGATGTCTAAGACATTAGTAATTCATCCTATTTATAATAAACTAGCTCCTAGGGTTTACATGAGTAAGTAATTGATGCATAAATCCACTTCCGGGGCCCACTTGGTGTATGTTTGGGCTGAGCTTGATCAATCCACGAGCTGAGGCTTCTCTTGGAGTTGAACTTCGAGTTATGACGTGTTTTGGGCGTTCAACTCCGGATCATGACATTTTTCTGGCGTTTAACTCCAGACAGCAGCATGTACTTGGCGTTCAACGCCAAGTTACGTCATCATTCTTCGAATAAAGTATAGACTATTATATATTGCTGGAAAGCCCTGGATGTCTACTTTCCAACGCCGTTGAGAGCGCGCCAATTGGAGTTCTGTAGCTCCAGAAAATCCATTTCGAGTGTAGGGAGGTCAGAATCCAACAGCATCAGCAGTCCTTTTTGTCAGCCTTTTTCAGAGTTTTGCTCAAATCCCTCAATTTCAGTCAGAATTTACCTGAAATCACAGAAAAACACACAAACTCATAGTAAAGTCCAGAAATGTGAATTTAACATAAAAACTAATGAAAACATCCCTAAAAGTAGCTTGAACTTACTAAAAACTATCTAAAAACAATGCCAAAAAGCGTATAAATTATCCGCTCATCAATAGTCATGCTACACATCCATGTATCCATGTATCCAAGTTGGCACAAGCCTAATTCCACTCACGTGCATTGATAAAACGTGAAAACACGCACCCGAAAATTCCCTCGTTACTTCGCGCTCATTATGAAAAAACGTTACTTCTTCCTCAACATGAAACCGCTCCTTCTCTTCGAATCTCTCTCAAAATCACTCAAACTTCACTCACGTTCTTTGCAAAAACCACTACTCGAGAAGAATCTCGAGAAGATTTTGCAAGGAACAAGCAAAAACGAACGAAAATAGCAACAGAGACTGACAAAGGTATGTGAAAAACTACTTTCATTTGAAATCTTGCAATGTAGCATTTTTCCTAGTTGCATTTTAGGTTTACTGGATTGATTTACTTCGTTTAGTAGATCGACGTATTTTGATTGTATTTTTACAGTGTAATTAGGGCTTTGAATAAATTTTTTTCTTATTTTCATTCTGTTCAGTAGATAGTGTGACTAGGGCTTTGAACTTGATTGTTACTTTGATCAGTTCTTCTTTTGTATGGACAAATACTATTCTTGATGATTGAAAGTTTATGAAATACTATTCTTGATGATAGAAAGCTTATAACGATTTATTCACCACATGAATTATGTTCGGTTCGGTGGCCTTGTTGATTTTCATTTAGTTGATATTTAGTGTGTTCAAGGTTTAGGGTTTATTCTGATTGCATTTTTAGAGTATAACTAGGGCTTTGAATAAAATTTTTTCTTATTTTTCAGTTCAGTGGATAGTGTGACGGGCTTTGAACTTGATTATACTCTGATCAGTTCTTCTTTTGCATGGACAAATACTATTCTTGATGATTAAAAGTTTATGAAATAATATTCTTGATGATAGAAAGCTTATAACGATTTATTCACCACATGAATTATGTTCGATCCGGTGGCCTTGTTGATTTTCATTTACTTGATATTTAGTGTGTTTAGGGTTTAGGGTTTATTCTGATTGCATTTTTAGAGTATGATGGTATTCAGTGGCTAAGAAAAGGTGGGAGGGGGTTGAATCTTAGCCTCTTTTTGCTATGTGTCACTTTCTGCCTTTTGAAATAGCTTCAGGAGATTTTTCTTCTTTTTGTCTCGTAACCAGTCAAGAGATAATTTTCAATTTTTTCTCCTATGCAACAGAATCAGAAATGGAGTGGAAGAAAGAGAGAGAGAGAAGAGAGAGAGAGAGAGAGAGAGAGAGAGAGAGAGAGAATCACACCAAGAAGTATCCTGATTCAGCTGCTAAGTGTAATGCAGCCTACATCCAGTCTCCATCACAACAATGATGGAATTTCACTATAATCATGCAGATTACAGACACCAATTCTCCCTAGGAACTATCCTTTCTATCCGGAACAAGTCCATAATCTATCCCCAACCCTGAACTTGACTTTGTCACCTACCAAGCTTTCAACTGCTAAGTGCTAACCCAACTTGCAAGGAAATTCCCACAGAATCATGATACACAACACATAGATGTACAAAGGACCTCTAGGACATCTATAGCTTTTTCTTTAATTTTGTACACTCTGTCTTTTTCTGCTCATTGGCTTTTTCTTACAAACCTCACACTGTTTACCTTTTTCACCATGAGACTCAGACAGACAAAACTAAAGAAAATACAAAATGAAACACATTGAAGGAGAAGAACTTCTGTTAGCTTGGGTAGCTATGAGAACTATGTACTTACTCTCCTTGTTTCAAGCTTGGTTGTTCACCCTTATTATAGAAGGGAAAGCCTCCAAGGTTGAAATGGTTAAACCGAGCCAACTTTTTCTTCTTCAACTCTAAAACCGGTTCAGACAAAGAGAAGAGAGAGGGAACCGAAAGCCAAACCCAACATGCAATTACCTCTCTCTCATCCCTTTTCTTCAATCTTCATCAATCTGAGCCTTCCATCTTGACTTGGTCCCCAAGAAGAATTTCTGACCCTTGATAAACACTTGATCTTTGACAGCTCCATCTGCTCCACTTCTGCTTCCCCCTCCACGTAGCTATATTAGCTACTTTCTGCGATGGATGAATGAAAAGTAGAGATGAGCCATACCACTAGGATCTTCTTCTCTGACCAAAATGAATTGCTTCCATTTCTAGGTATGAAGATCTTGAGGCTTCATCACCACATCTTACCTTTTGTGGTAAAGATCTTAGCCACACCATACTGTAGATCTTCTTTTTGCAATGGCCATCATCACTTTGGCAGTTTGCTTCTTCATAGCTTCTCTGTTTCTACCTCTGATAGCTTGAATCTTCAAGCTTCTTCCTGACAGATATGACCAAAATAATGAGAGAGAAGAGAGAGGAGAGTGAAAATCTTTTACTGGAAGTAAAGAAGGAAATTAAAATGAGTTAATTATCTACTCTCCTTTCCCCATGTCTTGTAACGTGTGGAAATTAAATGCCATCAAATCAATTGCATTTTCTATTTTCTGTTACCAATGCATGCATTAAATCCATTTAATCAAATTTGAATTCCATCATAGAGGGGGTATGATATCCGTGGAAAGCATGCACTACTCTTTCCATCTTTCCTTTTTAATTCGGACTAAGCTTTGTTGTTCTTGCAACAAAGATTAAATTTGGGCTTGCACAATAATTTGCCGGCCCAATGAGCATTAGCTTAGTATCAAAATATTTCACAGCCACTTTGTCATAATATTGGGCTTAAATTTCTTTTTCCCAATAACCAAATCTGCACACTTCAACAATCTTGTTAAACAACCAATTGGTAATTAAATTAACAATAATATTTTTAACAATGTTTGATCATCATGAAATCTTAAGTTTTCCAGACTCAACAGAGTATAACTAGGGCTTTGAACTTAGTTGTTACTCTGTTCAGTTGACTTCTATTGCATGGACAAATACTATTCTTGATGATTGAAAGTTTATGAAATACTATTATTGATGATAGAAAGCTTATAAGGATTTATTCACCACATGAATTATGTTCAGTTCGGTGGCCTTGTTGATTTTTATTTACTTGATATTTAGTGTGTTCAGGGTTTAAGGTTTATTCTAATTGCATTTTTAGAGTATAACTAGGGCTTTGAATGAAATTTGTTCTTATTTTCATTCAGTTCTGTGGATAGTGTAACTAGGGCTTTGAACTTGGTTGTTACTCTATTCAGTTGACTTCTATTGCATGGACAAATACTATTCTTGATGATTGAAAGTTTATGAAATACTATTCTTGATGATAGAAAGCTTATAGCGATTTATTCACCACATGAATTGTGATCAGTTCGGTGGCCTTGTTGATTTTCATTTACTTGATATTTAGTGTGTTCAGGGTTTATGGTTTATTCTGATTGCATTTTTACAGTATAACTAGGGCTTTAAATGAAATTTGTTCTTATTTTTATTCAGTTCAGTGGATAGTGTATCTAGGGCTTTGAACTTGGTTGTTACTCTATTCAGTTGACTTCTATTGCATGGACAAATACTATTCTTGATGATTGAAAGTTTATAATGATTTATTCACCACATGGATTGTGTTTGGTTCGGTGGGCTTGGTGATTCTCATTCACTTGATATTTAGTGTGTTCAGGGTTTAAGGTTATTCTGATTGCATTTTTATAGTGTAACTAGGGTTTTGAATGAAATTTGTTCTTATTTTTATTCAGTTCAGTAGATAATGGATAGTGTAACTAGTCTAGCTGTTTCATTATTTATCATGTTTTATTCAATGCATCAAGGGGGTTTGGTTCGGTGGACTGGGACATTTTAATTGATTTGATTAAGATATGCATGCTTGTACTTGTCGGTGTATTGAGTGAAGTATTGACCAAATTTTTTCATTATAGCAAACACAACAAGACAATGGTGACAAAGAAAGAGAAGCCGCACTATAACGTAAGCATATTAAATATATTTAACCGCTTTCATTCGAATAACTTCTATTTTGTATTATAAATATATCATCACATTCTATTTCAAAACTTGCAGAAAACTCATGATTACATATGCCAAACAAAGGCAATAGTAACAATGTTCAAGAATATGAGTCAAGAAAAGAAAGATATAGTTGAAGAAATGGAATTCGGTGCCCTAGCACATGTCCCAGAAATGAAATGTCTCTCATGCCCTCTTGAGAGAATTGATTAACTGCTATAATGAGTATCATGGATACTTGAAAACTCTCCATGGAAATATATACATAACTCCTCGCAAGGTAGCAGCTGCATTGGGAATAAACAACGACGGTAATACACTTTCCACTTCGCTGCTTATTTTCAATTCATTAAACTAAGCCTTTTTGGCTGATTTGTTTCTATTAAAATATTGTAGAGAATCGTTTTGCTAAAAAGGTTGATTACGACAAACTGAATCTGGATGACAAGGTCTGTACTGGATATGAGTGTTGAAGGAGAGGAAAACCGGCAAAAATTCAAGGGGACTTTTGTCGTCTTCGTACAAAAGTACTTTTTACTGTCGATGACGGTAAGCATGGCCAAGTCGCCTATCTTTCATCTGGACAGCATATGAGAGTAGGATTGGGCAAAATATGTGCTCAGCTTCTTGAAGAAAGGAATTGAAAACAAGAGAAAGGGAAATAATCAGTCCGTTGATGGCTGTGTTTTTGTTTTGATGCTGATATACTTCCATGAAACTAAGTACCCTAACCCATTCAGACATGATGCTCCCCGGCACCGTGGGTGGCCCATTGGACAAAGCAAATGATGCTCGACCGAATTTCACAGGATGCAACTGATACATTCGTAAATTTAACAAAAAATTTTTCCTGAAATTTCGTTTCAAATGTTTCTAAAATACTCTGCTAACTAAATAAGCTTGTGTTATAGGTTATAATTAATTTATTTCTCCTACTTGCAATTGTTAGTGTGTTCATTTGAATCCTTGTACATGCAGAAACATTTTTCTTGATGATTAAATGCTTGTCACGTTTTATTCACCATATGAATCTTGTTTTGTTCGGTGGACTTGCTCCCTTTGGTTTACCTGATTGTTATTGTGTTCATTTGAATACTTGTGCATTCAAAAACATTTTTCTTAATGATTAAATATTTGTTACGCTTTATTCACCATATGAATCTTGTTCGGTTCGGTGGGCTTGCTCCCTTTGGTTCACCTGCTTCTTACTATGTTCAATTGAGTCCTTGTGCATGCAAAAATAAATTTTTGATTATTAAATAATTTTCATGTTTTTTGGCATTTTATTCAGCACATTAGTATCGTTTGATTTAGTGGGTTGCTCATGTTGATTCAGCTGATTGTTACTATATTTCTTATTAAATAATTTTCTGTTTTAGGGACTTCTGTACAGAAAGTAAATAAAGAAGGAAAAAACAAAAACAAAAAAATTAGATAAGAAAGAAAAAGGAAAGAAAGAAAAAAAGAAAATTGTTGATCTAGATTCTTCTTTGAAAGAAGAAAGATTTTCCAAATCTGAATCTGAATATGAATCCGACAAAACACCACCAGCAAAGAGAACAAGACAAAAGAGGGTGATTAAAAAAGAAAAGCTTGTTAAAACAAATTCAGAAACAACAAGTGAAACTGAAAGCAGTCCAACGGATTCAGAAAGCAAAAGTGAATCTAAAAACCAGTAAGTTTGATCTTCATATTGATTTCATTTAACTTGCATTTGCTTAAAGTTTTTCTTATGCACTTGTTCTTATGTATTGCAGAGAAGAAGAAATTGAAAAAACTAGCACAAAGAAAAGAAAACAACCACAGAAGGTGGTTAAAAAATAAAGCAAAAAAGGAAGCCTATGCCGATGGATTTAGAGGTTACAAGCAAATCTGAAAGCCAGTAAGTATTGGGTGATGTTCATTTATATGATTGTATGATATTCATCTGGTTTAGTTTTGCATTTCCTTGCTGAAAATTGTTTATGTATGGTTGTTATGTAAATTATATATGTGATATTGTTCAGTGGAATTGCTCAAGTTGAGTTCTTTTTAATCTAGAAATATTTTTCTTGATGATTGAATATGTATCACATTTTGTTCAGCACATTAATTACTTTCGGTTCAGTAGTTATACTAATTTTTGTTCACTTGATTGTTTTCATCTTCACTTCTCCCTTTGTATGCAGAAATGTTTTTCTTGATGATTGAATGTGCATCACATTTTATTCAGCACATTAATTGAGTTCAGTTCAGTGGTGTCTGTTAGTTTCGTTCACTTGATTGTTAGTGTCTTTTTCTTGCTTATATTTTTCTCCGGTATAAATTTGATGTGTTTGTCTGTGTTGTAGAGAAAAAGAAATCGAAAAACACCCATAGTAAAAAGAAAACAATCGCAGAGGGTGGCAAAAAAAAAACCAAATCTAACAATGAGTAAGTTTCTAGAATCATATTTTCTTTTATTGATGCTTTCGTTTTAGGTTCCTTGATACTTATTTTATGAAATTTCAGAACTGAACAAGTAAAAGACAGTGCTGCGGAAAAAAGAAGACAAGTGTTGGAGACGATAAGAGAAAAGAGATCAAAGAAAAGAAATGATGGAGCTCAAACAGTAAATGTTGCTCCGGATCGGTTCGACTCGATGGAAGGGCAAAATGATTTCTCTGAGACTTAAGATTCGGTTTCTTATACCGAGTTATTTTTCTTTCTTTGCTAACTTTTGCTAGAACCTTTTCTAATTCCTCTGGATTCAATTACTAATATTTATTTATCTTGCTTAGACTGCTAACTGTAAATCTCGGTAGCGAACCTCTCTTACAGACTCAGGCAAGCTCCGCACCGCCTCGAACAATACTAGCTAAATTGGTTCATTGCAGGCTTTACTTTCGGTTTAGTGGTTTCCAAAAATGAATTTCATTTGTTTCTAGACTTTTGCTTTTAATCTTAGTTTCTAATTTTAATTTGTTATCTTTTTTTAGGAAAAATATCCCGGAAAGTCTAGTAAAATATTTTAGAAAAAAGAAAATCCATGCAAAAAAGAGTTTTCTAAAACTGCACTAGTGTAAGTTAAAAATATTTATGTTACTCTTTTAGATTTAGGTAATAATTTTTGTTTAATTAATCACACGGAAAATGTGTTTAAATGTCACTAGTGCTACACCTGATTATGAGGTACAAATCATTGAGGTTCGAGAAGAAACTTGTTCTGAACCTTTGGAAATGTGAGTTTTTCAATGTGCAGATTCCCGTTTCTCAGAACCAATTCTAATTATTCAGCATTAACTTCTTCCTTGTTTACATTCCTTAGAGCTCCTCTTGCGTTGTCTCTTCCAAGTTCTCTTTAGGAAGAGTTGATGAAAGATGAATTTATCTATGTCCCTCCGAAAAGTCAAACACAACAAACTTTTAATAATGAGTAAGTTTACAACTATTTATTCACCACATGAATGTTGTTCGGTTCAGTGGGATTGTTGATTTTCATTCACTTGAACTTGATAATTAGTATCTTCAAGGTTTAGGGTTTTTATTAAATTGTTTTCTGTTTAGTGTAGCAGCCCTGCAAAGAAGCACCAACACAACAATTAGAACAACAAAAGCAGGCTGATGAGGAATCTTCTCCAAGGAATATGGAGCCAGGACCTCCAATAAATGTGTAAGTTTTAATTAATATCATTTTTTATAATCTTTTGGTCTAGCTGGTAATTAGAATTCTTTTTAATAGTTTTAATGGTACAGGATAATAATTCTGGGTCGTTACTAAACTTTTTTTTGTTTAATATAGCAACCCTCCCAAACAACAACAGAAAAAACAAGCTTTGGTGGCACGACAATTACAAGAAGAAGCACAACCTGATTTGTAAGTTTTATGCTTCTTCAAATCTGGATATTTTCGGTTTACCCTTCGGGTTAATTTCGATTCACTACATTGTTTCTTCTTAATATCATTGTTTAATATCTCTATCGTCTTGTAGTGCTGCTCATCCTAGGCAACGGGAAGATGATTTGCCTTCCTTTAGCCTTGAGATAAGTCCCCCAGCATCTCAACAAATTCCCCCGTTTCAACCAACTCATCCCTCTGAGCCGACTGTTTCCCAGCTTGAAATCCTGGAAGAGGCAGTGGTAGATGCTGAGGTGACGGCAGCATTGAAGTTTGCTAAGCAACAACTGCCGAGCCAACCATCACAGCTGCTGAAGTTTACAAAACTCCAGAGAAAAAGAAGGAAATCATGGAGGAGTTGATCGAAAAGTGTTATCATTGAATGACACATGTCAAACAGACCAAAGATAGTAGCAACGAATATGACGCCATATTCGTCTTGAAGCATGAGGCAAATTATGAGGGGATTAGACAACATTTCATGTCTCTAATGCCAAAAGAACAAATGGAAAGCACGGTAAATTCTTTACCAATTGCGTTAACGTTAATGATTTTTCCAAAGAGTCTTATACATTATATCTCATAAATTTTCTTCCTGTAGGTGGTCACCATACTTAGCATGATTCTTGATGAAATAAAATGTCACCAGTTTCAGGAACAAATATACATTGTGCCGCTGGATATTGTCGTAAGTTAAATTTTTTATTCCCTGCGTGATTGAATGTTTTTAACATTTTATTCAGCATATGAATTGTGTTCAGTTCGGTGGTGTTGGCCAATTAGATTCACTAGTCTAGTCAATGATTTAACTGATGTTCATTTTGTAGATGTTTATGTTGGGAACCTGTGGCATGGACTACATTGATCCAAGGACAAAGAAGGCCTACCGATTTGATATCGATTAGTATGCCGACCACCACCGTTTCCTAGACAAAAGAAAACTGGCATCACATCCATTTGTAAGCTATCATTTCTAAAATTTCTTCGATAATTCTCTCGTTTGCTATTGTTTCGACTGAAATATTCTATCATTTTCCCAAACTTCAGTTGTTTGTGTCGATTTGCAACGAAGGGCATTGGTGGTTGTGAATTGCCGATGTCAAGAAAAAGAAATTCTCTGTCCTTGACCCTATCAATAAGAAGAAAAAAGATATACCTAAATCGAGAGTGAAACTGAACAAATTTGTTGTAAGTTATTTTGTTGTAAATCATTCAAATTATTTAGTGCATGAAAGTAGTTCGGTTCATTGTTGTTGCTTCTCTTTATTCACCATTTGTGTCCCTTACAGGGATTAATAATTTCCTAGATGAGGGTTTACGCTGGGGCGGAACCCTTAATGAAGGATGGAGATGGAGAAGAAGCAGAGTATATCATGCTTAATAGTCAACGTACAGAGTAAAAATCTTTCTATTCTATAGTGCTATTTTTAATGTGTTTTATTTTGTATACTATTAATCGTATTTTACTGAATTCTTGTTAGCTATGATTGTAGCATATTCATCATGAAATGGCTCGAAACAATTGATCCTCGAAAGATCAAACCTGGGAAGAGGTATCAATATAAACCTTGGACACAAGTAAGTACTTTCTAAATTAATAGTGTATGTAAATTTGAACTTGGTTGGTACTGTAACAGCCCAGACCACCCGCTAGTACGATATTGTCTGCTTTGGCATAGAAGGCCTCACGATTTTGCCTTTGACGATAGGGATGAAAGCCGAAGGCCCCCGACACTCACTCGTCAAAACGCATCATGCTAGGGAGAGGTATCCACACCCTTATAAGGCATGCTTCGTTCCCCTCCCCAACCGATGTGGGACCTTACAATCCACCCACTTAAAAGAGCTGATGCGTGAGCATCTTATCTATCTTTTCCTAGTGAATTTGCATCTAATTTGTTGAGTTTAATTAAGAATTAATTATATTTTAGCCACTATGGATGCTATTTTGAGTTTTGTGCAATTTTATTTATTTTAGGTAGTATTCGGAGGGATTTGATGAAGTTTCTGCAGAGAAAAAGAAGAAACCAAAGAGATGACCAGCGAAGATCGACGCGGACGCATGGCTCACGCGACCGCACGGAATGGAGAAATTGCAATTACGCGATCGCGTGCCTGACGCGAACGTGTGGACTGGAATCTGCACAAATGACGCGAACGCGTGGATGACGCGGACTCGTCACATGCACAATCTGCAATAATTCAGAAAATGCTAGTTACGAATTTTGGGCTGTTTTGACCCACTTTCTAGCCCAGAAAACACAGATTAGAAGCTGCAAAATGGACAAATCAAGTAGTCCCCAACCATCAATTGAAGATCTGTTAATTAATTCGAATTTAAATTCAAATCTTATCTTTTAGGAAAATATATTATTATTTTTAATTTTTGATTTTAAACCTATTAGGATTAGTAATAAATAGAAACTCTGTACATTTAGACAGGTACCAGATTGTTACTAGAACCCTTATTTTTCTTCTCTGAACCATGAGCAACTAATCCTCCATTGTTAAGGTTAGGAGCTCTGTCTATTTGTAATGGATTAATTCGTTTGATCTTTCTAATTTATTCCATGCTTTGATTTATATTTCAATAATTGTTTTCGCTCTTTATTTTATGAATATGGGTGGAACGGAAGTATGACCCATGTTCTAATTGAGTTCTTGTAAAACTTGGAAAAGCTCTTTACTTGAACAACAGCTTGGAAACATATTATCCTAAATTTTAATTATTTGGATTTAATGGGATACGTGACATATAATCCCCTTATTTTTGGGTAATTAGAATTTTTGTGGCATATAAACTGAAAATTGATTTTTACCCTCTAATTGGAAGTAACTGACCAAGGAATTGGCAATTAATAAATTTTAGAGGAGACTAGGAAGGTCTAAGGAATTAGGGCCTAGTCACATATAGTTTGCCATGAAATTATATCTTGCATGATTAAATTAGTTAGTAATAAAAAATTAATCCGGAAACATAGATAACTCTGAAACCTTAACTATTTTCTCATTATATTATTCCCAACTTATTTATTTGTCTGTGTTTAATGCTCTTTGAATACCAAAACACTCTTTTCTGTTTGCCTAACTAATTCTATCAAATGCTATTGTTGCTTGATCCATCAATCCTCGTGGGATCGACCCTTACTCACGTAAGGTATTACTTGGTACGACCCGGTGCACTTGCCGGTTAGTAAGTGTGGGTTATAAATTTCGCACCAGGAGCCCAGCGCCCTCGCTGGCACATCGATCCGGGCTCTGACTTTGATACCATCTGTAATAGCCCAGACCACCCGCTAGCATGATATTGTCCGTTTGGCACACAAGGCCTCACGGTTTTGCCTTTGACGATAGGGATGATAGCCGAAGGCCTCCCACACTCACTCGTCAAAAGGCGTCATGCTAGGGAGAGGTATCCACACCCTTATAAGGCATGCTTCGTTACGCTCCTCAACCGATGTGGGACCTTACAATCCACCCCCCTAAGGGAGCCCAGCGCCCTCACTGGCACATCGATCCGGGCTCTAGCTCTGATATCATCTGTAACAGCCCAGACCACCTACTAACACGATATTGCCCGCTTTGGCACACATGGCCTCATGGTTTTGTCTTTGACGATAGGGATGATAGCCAAAGGCCCCCTACACTCACTCGTCAAAACGCATCATACTAAGGAGAGGTATCAACACCCTTATAAGGCATGCTTCGTTTCCCTCCCCAACTGATGTGGGACCTTATACTTACTCAGTTTAGTTGACTTCTTTTACATGGAGAAATACTATTTTTGATGATTGAAAGTTTGTAATATTTATTCACTACATGAATGTTATTCGGTTCGGTGGGCTTAGTGATTTTCATTCACTAGATATTTAATGTGTTCAGGGTTTAGGGTTATTCTGATTACATGCAGCAATACTTTTCTAGCTGTTTCATTATTTATCATGTTTTATTCAGTGCATCAAGTGGGTTCGGTTCGGTGGGCTAGGACTTTTATCATTTTAGTTCTTTTATTTATCATTTCAGTTGAGTTCATTTCTTATGTAACTAATTCCTTTCAATTGAAATGTAGGATGCGATTGATCGCTTCAGGCACGAATATGGTGAGAATATTTTGTTGCACGAAATGAATAAAATCAGAGACCAAGTGATTCAGGAATCTAAAGCAATAAGACTCTCAAAGCCATCTGCTACCCTCTCCAACCCTTATTGTAAATTCTCATTTGCAAATTTAGAGAGTAAACAGAATATACTATGATTCACTGGTTGTAATTAACAATATTTTGTTTAAGTTGTTTAAAAAAGCAAATAATGCTTCTTTCAATGTATTCATGTGAATATTAATATAAATGTTAATCTATATATCTAATCTTAATATCAATGTATATATCTAATGTTAATATTTTTATCTGATTCAAGATGGATTGCTTCTTGTCCTGTCGGTCTGAGATGTTAATCTATATATCTGTTCGAACTATCTGGCTGCTGTTTTGTTCCAGTTCACAATGAATGCAATTAGTGTATTTATCAAGATATTAATAACCCTACAAAAATAGTGAATCGAAATTAATACACTCGATGAACCAAAAAAGTTGCATATATCTAGCATAGAACTAATTATAAAAAAAATGTTTCTATCAGTATTCAATTTCAGAAACACCGAAACTCTCTGACATAGCACAATAAATTCAATATTCAATAAAGAAAAAAGTGACTTTTGAATAAAGAATTTCACAAAAGCAAATATAAAAAACAACAGTAAGAAATTAATCCTCCTATAACCTCAGTGAACCGAAATTGGCTCATGGATGAAAAGAAATTTATATTAATAAAAACTAAAACTCATATAATCCTTTCTCGGATAATTCATATACGGTGCATTGTAAAGGCTGGAGCTTGAGTGAATTATTGATCCGTAGTCTAAAAGGTTCGACTGCAAAACACATAATAAAATCGTATATTAGCAAAATGCACAAATGATTTTTTCCTATTTGAAAGCAAATCAATTTTACTTCACTTGGAGTTGTCTTTTTTTTCTTCGTGGCATTTGAGATCTTTTTTTCAGGTTTGATCCAAGTCTGTTCTTGGGCTGGCCTCTTGTTTTGACGCGTGACGGGCTTTGAAGGTCGTTCACGTCACTCAATGTCGCTTCTTCATGGGATAACAAACTTTTTTCTTTGCTTCTCTCTTGATATTCTTGCATCTCGAACATGACCTTGTCAAACGCTCGATGGAGAATTCTGGTTAGCTCTTCAGACTCGGATGCAAATTCGCATATATTGTGCGACCGAAACACCAATTCGTCGAATCTTTTACTTCTCGACTCTAGTAGAGGCTTGATGAGCGGATATTTTATACGCTTTTTGGGGGTAATTTCATGTAGATTTTAGTGTGTTTTAGTTAGTTTTTAATATATTTTTATTAGTTTTTGAGCAAAATTTATATTTCTGGAGTTTTCTATGAGTTTGTGTATTTTTCTGTGATTTCAGGTATTTTCTGGCTGAAATTGAAGGAGCTGAGTTAAAATCTGATTCAGGCTGAAAAAGGACTGCTGATGCTGTTAGATTCTGACCTCCTTGAACTCGGAATGGATTTTTTGAAGCTACTGGAGTCCAATTAGCGCGCTCTCAATTGGGTTGGAAAGTAGACATCCAGGGCTTTCCAGCAATAGATTATAGTTCATACTTTGCGCGAAGATAGATGATGTAAACTGGCGTTAAACGCCAGTTCCATGTTGCAGTCTGGCGTTCAGCGCCAGAAACAGGTTGCAAGTGGGAGTTCAATGCCAGAAATAGGTTACAACCTGACGTTCAACTCCAGAAACAGCCCAGGCACGTGAGAAGCTTAAGTCTCAGCCCCAGCACACACCAAGTAGGCCCCAGAAGTGGATTTTTGCACTATCTATCTTAGTTTACTCATTTTCTGTAAACCTAGGTTACTAGTTTAGTATTTAAATAACTTTTAGAGACTTATTTTGTATATCATGATATTTTTAGCTCTGAACTTTATACTCTTTGACGGCATGAGTCTCTAAACTCCATTGTTGGGGGTGAGGAGCTCTGCAGCGTCTCGATGAATTGCAGTTATCTCTGTTTTCCATTCAAACACGCTTGTTCCTATCTAAGATGTTCATTCGCGCTTCACCATGAAAAAGGTGATGATCCGTGACACTCATCACCTTCCTCAATCCATGAACGTGTGCCTGACAACCACCTCCATTCTACATTAGATTGAATGAGTATCTCTTAGATTCCTTAATCAAAATCTTCGTGGTATAAGCTAGAATTGATGGCGGCATTCATGAGAGTCCGGAAAGTCTAAACCTTGTATGTGGTATTCCGAGTAGGATTCAAAGATTGAATGGCTGTGACGAGCTTCAAACTCGCGATTGTTGGGCGTAGTGACAGACGCAAAAGAATCAATGGATTCTATTCCAACATGATCGAGAACCAACAGATGATTAGTCCTGCTGTGACAGAGCATTTGGACCATTTTCACTGAGAGGATGGGAAGTAGCCATTAATAACGGTGACACCCTACATACAGCTTGTCATGGAAGGAGCCTTGCGTGTGTGAAGAAGAGTACAAGAGAAAAGCTGAAATAAAGAGGACAAAGCATCTCCAAAACTCCAACATATTCTCCATTATTAAGTAACAATTAATTATTTTATGCTCTTTCACTTTATTTTACAATTGAGACTAAAGAACCCTATTGGTATCCTGACTAAGAATAACAAGATAACCATAGCTTGCTTCAAGCCAACAATCTCCGTGGGATTCGACCCTTACTCACGTAAGGTATTACTTGGACGACCCAGTGCACTTGCTGGTTAGTGGTACGAATTGTGAAAAGTGTGATTTACAATTTCGTGCACCAAGTTTTTGGCGCCATTGCCGGGGAATTGTTCGAGTTTGAACAACTAAAGGTTTATTTTGTTGCTTAGATTAGGAATAATTTATTTTTGTTGCTATAGAGTCATTAAATCTGAGTCCTTTATTTTCTTTTCAAAAATATTATTTTTCCATATTAATTTTTAATTTTTATGTGAGTTTAGTTTTATATTTTAAGTTTGGTGTCAATTGCATATTTCATATTTTCCTTTAAATTTTTGAATTTGTGTTCTTTTTTTTTTCCTTGATCTTCAAATTGTTCTTGTCAAATTTTCTTGTTTGATATTTGATTTTTCCTATTTTGTGTATTTTTCGTGTTTTCCTTGTGCTTTTTCAAAATATTAGTTTTCAAAAAAATATATTTTTTTATATACAATATTAAAACACGTTACATTTATAGCTCAGTTGGCTAGAGCGTTGGCTAGAGCGTTGGCTTATGTTCTTGGCAATTGGGTATCTTCCTTTTAAAACTTTTTTCAAAAATAATTTTTCTTTGATTAAATCTTGTGCCAAACTTTAAGTTTGGTGTTTTTTTGTTAATCTTTCTTTAATTTTCGAAAATTTTATTGTGGTTTTTGATGAGCGGATAATTTATACGCTTTTGGCATTATTTTTAGGTAGTTTTTAGTAAGTTAAAGCTACTTTTAGGGATGTTTTCATTAGTTTTTATGTTAAATTCACATTTCTAGACTTTACTATGAGTTTGTGTGTTTTTCTATAATTTCAGGTAATTTCTGGCTGAAATTGAGGGACTTGAGCAAAACTCTGAAAAAGGCTGACAAAAGGACTGCTGATGCTGTTGGAATCTGACCTCTCTGCACTCAAAATGGATTTTCTGGAGCTACAGAACTCCAAATGGTGCGCTCTCAACGGCGTTGGAAAGTAGATATCCAGAGCTTTCCAGCAATACATAATAGTCCATACTTTATTCGGGAATTGATGACGTAAAGTGGCGCTCAACGCCAAGTACATGCTGCTGTCTGGAGTCAAACGCCAGAAACACGTCACGACCCGGAGTTGAACGCCAGAAACACGCTATAACTCGGCGTTCAACTCCAATAAAAGCCTCAGCTCGTGGATAGACCAAGCTCAGCCCAAACATACACCAAGTGGGCCCCGGAAGTGAATTTACGCATCAATTACTTTCCTCTGTAAACCATAGTAGCTAGTTAAGTATAAATAGGATAGTTTACTATTGTATTAGATCTTGGGACGATTAGTCCTCAGATCATGGGGGCTGGCCTCTCGGCCATGCCTGAACCTTTCACTTATGTATTTTCAACGGTGGAGTTTCTACACACCATAGATTAAGGGTGTGGAGCTCTGCTGTACCTCAAGTTTCAATACAATTACTATTATTTTCTATTCAATTCTCTTTTATTCTTATTCCAAGATATACGTTGTACTTCAACTTGATGAATGTGATGATCTGTGACACTCATCATCATTCTCACCTATGAACGTGCGTGACTGACAACCACTTCCGTTCTACTTTAGGCCGGGCGCATATCTCTTAGATTCTCCAACAGAATCTTCGTGGTGTAAGCTAGATAGATGGCGGCATTCATGGGAATCCAGAAAGTCTAACCTTGTCTGTGGTATTCCGAGTAGGATTCCGGGAATCCGGAAAGTCTAACCTTGTCTGTGGTATTCCGAGTAGGATTCTGGTATTGAATGACTGTGACGAGCTTCAAACTCCTGAAGGCTGGGCGTTAGTGACAGACGCAAAAGAATCAAGGGATTCTATTCCAACCTGATTGAGAACCGACAGATGATTAGCCGTGCTGTGACAGAGCATAGGACCATTTTCACTGAGAGGATGGGATGTAGCCATTGACAACGGTGATGCCCTACATACAGCTTGCCATGGAAAAGAGTAAGAAGGATTGGATGAATGTAATAAGAAAGTAGAGATTCGAGAGGAGCACAGCATCTCCATATGCCTATCTGAAATTCCCACCATGGAATTATATGAGTAACCATTTACTATTTTATTTTCTGTTTATTATTTATTTTCGAACTTATCATAAACCAACTTAATCCGCCTAACTGAGATTTACAAGGTGACCATAGCTTACTTCATACCAAAAATCTCTGTGGGATCGACCCTTACTCACGTAAGGTATTACTTGGATGACCCAGTACACTTGCTGGTTAAGTTGAACGGAGTTGTGATCACACGTGCCATTACCAGGGATTATTAAGATCCCTATTCATCATACCATGATCTCTTTGGGGTATTTTTGATAGAGCCAATATTTAAATTTCATACAAATACAAAGAGACCAACTTTGAGGATCACAATTTCGTCCACCAGTTTTCTAAAAATTTTAGGTTTGGTGTTCTTTCTTTTGTTCTTGGTGTTCTTGTGAATCTTCAAGGTGTTCTTGAGTCTTTCTTGTGTTTTGATCTTAAAATTTTTAAGTTTGGTGTTCCTTGGTGTTTTCCCTCCAAAATTTTTGAAAACAAGGACCATTAGATCTAAAAATTTTTAAGTCTTGTGTCTTTTGTGTGTTTTTCTCTTTCATCATAAAATTCAAAATTCAAAAAAATATCTTTTCTAACTAATTTTAAGCCATACTTTCGAATTTTTTTATATAAAAATTCAGATTTCAATTTCAAAATTTTTCAAATTTTATCCTTTTAAGATTAAAAAAAAATTTATATCTTTTTCGAAAATATCCTAACCACTTTCTCTCTCCTCACTTTTTCGAAAATCTTCATAAAACATTTTTAAATTCTTTTTTTATTTTTATTTTTATTTTTTTATTTATTTTTAATTTTATTATCGTCTTTATTTTATTTTATTTTATTTTATTATTTCAAAATTTTTATATAATAAAATAAATAAAATAAATTCACATCATCTCCCTTTCTCCAACATGGACCTAAGTGGAAATGAACAGTCCAGAAAGACTCTGGGGTCATATGCTAACCCCACTACTGCTTTATATGGGAGTAGTATCTGTATACCCTCCATTGGAGTCAGTAGTTTTGAGTTGAATCCTCAGCTCATTATCATGGTGCAGCAAAGTTGCCAGTATTTCGGTCTTCCACAGGAAGAACCTACAGAGTTTCTGGCACAATTTTTACAAATTGCGGACACAATACATGATAAGGAAGTAGATCAGGATGTCTACAGATTATTACTGTTTCCATTTGCTGTAAAGGACCAAGCTAGGAGGTGGTTAAATAACCAACCTAAGGACAGCATAAAGACATGGAAACAGCTGTTAGAAAAATTCCTGAATCACTATTTTCCTCCAAAATGGATGACACAACTAAGGCTGAGCATCCAAGGCTTCAAACAAGGATATAATGAATCCCTTTATGATGCCTGGGAGAGATACAAAGAGATGTTAAGAAAATGCCCCTTTGAAATGTTTTCAGAGTGGGTGCAGTTAGACATCTTCTACTATGGGCTTACAGAGAAAGCTCAAATTTCTCTAGACCACTCAGCTGGTGGATCTATACACATGAAAAAGACAATTGAACAAGCTCAAGAGTACATTGATACAGTTGGCAGAAATCAGCATCTGTACCTAAGCAGTGAACCTTCCATCAACAAAGAGGCTAAAACAGTAACTGCTGAACTCAGTCCTACAGAACAAGTTACTGAATTCAATCAGCAATTGGATTTTTTAACAAAACAGCTAGCCAAATTCAAGGAGATACTACAAAAAACAAGAATGGATAATATGAATATAGAAGTACAGTTGAAGCAAACAGAATAGAAATTATCAAAACAAATAACAGAAGAGTGCCAAGCAGTTCAATTAAGAAGTGGGAAAACATTAAATACCTCACTTCAAGATAGCAGGAAGCCAAGAAATGAGCAAACTAACCAAAATCCCTCTGAGGACAGTAAGAGCCCAAAGAGGAATAATTCTGGCGCTCAAACGCCAGAGAATAGGTGGAAAGCTGGCGTTGAACGCCCAAACCATGCTCAGTCCTGGCATTCAACGCCAGAAACAAGCAGGGAATTGGTGTTGAACGCCCAAAGGAAGCACAGTTCTGGCGTTCAAACGCCAGAAATAGATAAGGAGTTGGAGTCTAATGCCACTCCAACTTCCACCCCTGGCATTCAAACGCCAGTAGGAGATCAAACACATACAAGTGCTGATAGCAACCCCTCTAAAAAGGCTTCTCAATCCACATCTGTAGGCAATAAACCTACAGCAACTAAGGTTGAGGAATACAAAACCAAAATGCCTTATCCTCAGAAACTCCGCCAAGCAGAATAGGATAAGCAATTTGCTCGCTTTGCAGACTACCTCAGGACTTTTGAAATAAAGATTCCGTTTGCAGAGGCACTTGAGCAAATACCCTCTTATGCTAAGTTCATGAAAGAGATCTTAAGTCATAAGAAGGATTGGAGGAAAACTGAAAAAGTCTACCTCACTGAAGAATGCAGTGCAGTCATTCTGAAAAGCTTACCTGAGAAGCTTAAAGATCCTGGAAGCTTTATGATACCATGCACATTAGAAGGTACTTGTACCAAGCAAGCTCTATGTGATCTTGGGGCAAGTATTAACCTAATACCTGCAGCTACTATCAAAAAGCTTGGGTGGACTGATGAAGTTAAACCAACCCGGATATGTCTCCAACTTGCTGATGGCTCCATTAAATACCCATCAGGCGTAATTGAAGACATGATTGTCAAGGTTGGGCATTTGCCTTTCCCACTGACTTTGTGGTGCTGGAAATGGAGGAGCACAAGAGTGCAACTCTTATTCTAGAAAGACCTTTCCTAGCAACTGGACGAACCCTCATTGAGGTCCAAAAAGGGGAAGTGACCCTGAGAGTCAATGAGGACGAGTTTAAATTGAATGTTGTCAAAGCTATGCAGCATCCAGACACCCAAAATGACTGCATGAGCATTGATATTATTGACTCTCTGGTAAAAGAGATCAATATGACTGAGAGTCTCGAATCAGAGCTAGAGGATATCTTTAAAGATGTCCAGCCTGATCTGGAGGAACCAGAGAGAATAATAGAACTTCTGAAAATCCCTTAGGGAGAAGAGAAACCTCCCAAACCCGAGCTCAAACCATTACCACCATCCCTGAAATATGCATTTCTGGGAGAAGGTGATACCTTTCCTGTAATCATAAGCTCTACCTTAGAGCCACAGGAAGAGGAAGCACTAATTCAAGTGCTAAGGACACACAAAATAGCTCTTGGGTGGTCCATCAGTGATCTTAAGGGCATTAGCCCAGCCAGATGCATGCACAAGATCCTATTGGAGGGTGACGCTAAGCCAGTGGTTCAACCACAAAGGCGGCTGAATCCAGCCATGAAGGAGGTGGTGCAGAAGGAGGTTACTAAATTACTAGAGGCTGGGATTATTTATCCTATTTCTGATAGCCCTTGGGTAAGCCCTGTCCAAGTCGTCCCTAAGAAAGGCGGCATAACAGTGGTTCATAATGAAAAAAATGAACTGATTCCTACAAGAACAGTTATAGGGTGGCGTATGTGTATTGATTACAAAAGGCTCAATACAGCTACCAGAAAGGATCATTTTCCTTTACCATTCATAAACCAGATGCTAGAAAGACTAGCAGGTCATGAATACTACTGCTTCCTAGATGGATATTCAGGTTATAATCAAATTGCGGTAGATCCCCAGGATCAAGAGAAAATAGCATTCACATGTCCATCCGGAGTATTTGCATACAGAAGGATGCCATTTGGTCTGTGCAATGCACCTGCAACCTTTCAAAGATGCATGCTCTCTATTTTCTCTGATATGGTAGAAAATTTTCTGGAAGTCTTCATGGATGACTTTTCAGTATTTGGAGAGTCATTCAGCTCCTATCTTGACCATCTAGCACTTGTTCTAAAGAGGTGCCAAGAGACTAACCTGGTTTTAAACTGGTAGAAATGTCACTTTATGGTGACTGAAGGAATTATCCTTGGGCACAAAATTTTGAACAAGGGAATAGAGGTGGATCAAGCTAAGGTAGAGGTAATTGAAAAATTACCACCACCTGCCAATGTTAAGGCAATCAGAAGCTTTCTGGGGCATGCAGGATTCTATAGGAGGTTTATAAAAGATTTTTCAAAAATTGCCAAACCTCTGAGTAATCTGCTAGCTGCTGACACGCTATTTATCTTTGATAAGGAGTGTCTACAGGCATTTGAGACTCTGAAAGCTAAACTGGTCACAGCACCAGTCATCTCTACACCAGACTGGACATTACCATTTGAACTGATGTGTGATGCCAGTGACCATGCCATTGGTGCAGTGTTGGGACAAAGGCATGACAAGCTTCTGCACGTCATTTACTATGCCAATCGTGTTTTAAATAACGCACAGAAAAACTACACAACCACAGAAAAAGAGTTACTTGCAGTGGTTTACGCCATTGACAAGTTTAGATCTTATTTAGTAGGATCAAAAGTGATTGTGTACACTGACCATGCTGCTCTTAAATATCTACTCACAAAGTAGGATTCAAAACCCAGACTCATCAGATGGGTGTTGCTTCTGCAAGAGTTTGATATAGAAATAAGAGACAGGAAAGGGACAGAGAACCAAGTAGCAGATCACCTGTCCCAAATAGAACCAGTAGAAGGGGCATCCCTCCATCTTACTGAGATCTCTGAAAACTTTCCGGATGAGCAACTCTTTGCCATCCAAGAAGTGCCATGGTTTGTAGACATTGCAAACTACAAGGCAGTAAGATTCATACCCAAAGAGTACAGTAGGTAGCAAACAAAAAAATTGATCACGGATGCAAAGTACTATCTTTGGGATGAACTATATCTCTTCAACAGATGTACAGACGGAGTAATCCGTAGATGTGTGCCTAAAGAAGAAGCACAGAAGATCTTCTGGCACTGCCATGGATCACAGTATGGAGGACATTTTGGAAGTGAGCGAACAGCCACAAGAGTCCTCCAATGTGGCTTCTACTGGCCTACTCTCTATAAAGACTCCCGAGTGTTTGTACTTAATTGTGACAGTTGCCAAAGATCTGGCAATCTGCCTCACAGTTATGCCATGCCTCAACAAGAGATCTTGGAGATTGAGTTATTTGATGTATGGGGTATTGACTTCATGGGACCTTCCCACCATCATACTCAAACACTTATATTCTGGTGGCAGTGGATTATGTATCTAAATGGATGGAAGCTATAGCAACACCCACTAATGATACTAAGACAGTACTAAAATTCCTCCAGAAACACATCTTTAGCAGATTTGGTATCCCTAGAGTACTAATCAGTGATAGGGGCACTCATTTCTGCAATAAACAGCTTTACTCTGCTTTGGTTTGATATGGAGTTAGCCACAGGGTAGTTACTCCATATCATCCACAGACAAATGGGTAAGCTGAAGTCTCTAATAGAGAACTTAAAAGAATCCTGGAACGGACTGTGATTAACCGTAGAAGGGATTGGACAAGAAGCTTGGATGATGCTCTGTGGGCATACAAAACAGCATTCAAGACACCTATAGGAACTTCTCCATACCAGCTGGTGTATGGAAAAACCTGTCACTTGCCAGTGGAACTGGAACATAAGGCCTATTGGGCAACCAGATTCCTATACCTTGATGCCAAGTTAGCTGGAGAAAAATGACTGCTCCAGTTAAATGAGCTAGAGGAATTCAGACTCAATGCTTTCGAAAATACAAAAATTTACAAAGAGAAAGCAAAAAGATGGCATGATAAGAAACTATCATCCAGAGTCTTTGAGCCAGGGCAGAAAGTTCTGCTATTTAATTCTAGGCTCAAATTATTCCCCGGGAAATTGAAACCCAGTGGCGAGGTCCATATGTGATTACAAGTGTGTCACCATATGGATACGTGGAGCTTCAGGATAATGATTCTAACAAAAAGTTCATTGTTAACGGACAGAGAGTCAAACATTATCTTGAAAGTAATTTTGAGCAAGAATGCTCAAAACTGAGACTTGATTAAAGCTTAGTAATAGTCCAGCTAAAGACAATAAAGAAGCGCTTGCTGGGAGGCAACCCAGCCATTTATAAAGCTTATTTGTTAATTAATTAATTTTTACAGGTTTATTTCAATTATCTTCAAGGTAAAATAGCAATTTATTGAGTCCACAGAGTTACAGAAAGATTCAGAGGATAAAACAGCAAAAAGAAGCTCACTGGTGCGAAAAAAAAGCCAATAAGAGTTGTTTTGGGCGCTGAACGCCCAAAAGAAGCACTTACTGGGCGTTCAACGCCAGTAAGGATAGCCATCTGGGCGTTAAACGCCAGAAAGAAGCATCTTCTGGGCGTTGAACGCCAGAAAGAAGCACATTCTGGGCGTTTAACGCCAGATTTACAGCATCCTGGGCGTTCAGAAAAACGCCCAGTGACAAAGGAGTTCCTGGCGTTCAACGCTAGCTCGAAGCAACAGCTGGGCATTGAACGCCCAGGAGAAGCTGCAATTGGGCGTTAAACGCCCAAAACATGCAGCGTTTGGGCGTTTAACGCCAGGATTGTGGGGAGGAGGTAAATTCGTTTTTACTTCACATTTTTTCCAATTTTCATATTTCAATTCATGATTTCTTGCATAAACATGTTACAAACTCTCATCCTTCAATTTCAAAAATTTTAATCCTAATTTCTAAAATCCCTTTTTCAAAAATATCAAATGTATCTTAATTCATAAACACAAATCCTTTTCAAATCCCATCCAACTTCTTTTCAAATTTTTTTTTTAAAACTCAATTATCTTTTCAAATTCATCTCAAATCTTTTTCAAAATCTCATCATATCTTTTGAATTTTCGATATTGCCTCTCCTTTCCTTTCTTCTGCTTGAGGACAAGCAAACCTATAAGTTTGGTGTGTTTTTCCGTGATCAATGAGCTAAAACTCATCAAGATCATGGCACCTAAGGGAAAACAAACCACTTTAAGAGGCAAGAAAGAGAATATTCCAAAACCACTTTGGAATCAAGAGAAGTTCTTAACCAAAGAACATGCAGACTAGTACCACAAAATAATGGGTCTGAGATCAGTGATCTCGAAAGTTAAATTCGATCTGAAAGAAGTCGAATATCTGGAGATATAGGAGCTGAAGCGCCAGAAGCTGTCTCTTGAAGGACCAAGCACCCCACAGATTAAAGGAGCATCCACCCCCCCAAAATAAAGGTTGTTGAGTCCTAATCTTAGCCTTAACTCTGTGATAGTTGTTCTTATAGGAATTTACCTTAGAAGTTATATATGAGGAGTAGTAATTAGTATATCTCTTTTGATTTTATCTCCAATTAAGCTATGATTTATTTTTCTCATCATCATCAAACATGAATAAAATAGTATATTTTTAGAATAAAGAGGCAATATTTTTTCGAGTTCTTAATAAGAAAAATTCTAATTATTTATACGTGGTGGCAATACTTTTTGTCTTCTGAATGAATGCGTAAACAGTGCATATTTTTTATATTAAATTTTATGAATGTTAAAATTGTTGGCTCCTGAAAGAATGATGAGCAAGAGAAATGTTATTAATGATCTGAAAAATCATGAAATTGATTCTTGAAGCAAGAAAAAACAGTGAAAAACAAGCTTGCAAAAGAAAAAAAATGAAAAAAAAATTTGCGAAAAAAAAAGCAAAAGATGTAGAAAAAGCCAATAGCCCTTTAAACCAAAAGGCAAGGGTGAAAAGGATCCAAGTCTTTGAGCATCAATGGATAGGAGGGCCCAAGAAAAGCCTAAGCGGCTAAATCAAGCTGTCCCTAACCATGTGCTTGTGGCATGCAGGTCCAAGTGAAAAGCTTGAGACTGAGTGGTTAAAGTCGTGATCCAAAGCAAAAGAGTGTGCTTAAGAACTCTGGACACCTCTAATTGGGGACTCTAGCAAATCTAAGTCTCAATCTGAAAAGGTTCACCCAGTTATGTGTCTGTGGCATTTATGTATCCGGTGGTAATACTGGAAAACAAAGTGCTTAGGGTCACGGCCAAGACTCATAAAGTAACTGTGTTCAAGAATCAACATAATAAACTAGGAGAATCAATAATACTATCTGAATTTTGAGTTTCTATGGATGCTGACGTCGGGATTTTTGCCAGTAAAGAATGTCATAAAAACAGTCGCGTTGTAGATATAGTCTCTAAACCGACAAAAATCCCTTCGTACAAACGTTTTGGGTGTCACAAGTAACAAACCCCTTTAAAATTGATAACCGAGTATTTAAACCTCGGGTCGTCTTCTCAAGGAATTGCAGGGATGTATGTTCTTATTATTGGCTATGAAAAAGGTAAAATTGGGGTTTTTGGAAGTAAGGTGCGAATATATTATATGACAAGTAAAATAAAATAATAATAGCTGTAAAATAAACCTTTGGCAAGGTATAAGAACTGGAGGTCCTTTTCTAGTTATCCTTATCAATTGTGATGAGAATTGGATTTTTCTCCTACTTTGTTAACCTCTAACTATGAAGGTAAGTTTAGTGGATGAATTCCAATTTTCAATCAACAATGAGTTTAATAACTCTAGAGTTACCAATTATTTAACCAAAGCCAAAAGGGGAAAAACTAAATCTACTAGAATAACAATATCCTCAGATTGGGAATAATAAAAAGGGACAATCATAAACTAAAATTCCTCAAATATCATTAAATAAAAATGTCATCAACAGCCAATTGGGCAACATCAATCAAATATAATAAAAGCTTCAGAGTAATCAAAAATACAAAAGAGAAATTTAAATAGTAAAAAGGAATATTAAACCTGGGATCGAGAGTCACTCTAGAAATCTAAGAGAAGTCCTAAATCCTAATTTCTAAAAGTACTACCTAAACCCTAAGAGAGAGAGAGAGAGAGGAGAGCCTCTCCTCTCCAAAACTACATTTAAAACATGAGAAGTGAATTATGAGTGAATAATTATGAATGCATGCATTCCCCCACTTTATAGCCTCTAATCTGTGTGTTCTGGGCTGAAAACTGGGTCAAAAGCAGCCCAGAAGTCACTCCCAGTGCTTTCTGGTCCGTACAGGTCGCAGAAGAGTGACGCGACCGCGTCGTCCACGCGGCCGCGCGGATTGCGTTCCTGCCAGGTCACGCGTCCGTGTGACCCACGCGTTCGCGTCGCTTGGCGTCGGGGCAGCTATGGTAAATTATATATCAAATCGAAGCCCCAGACGTTAGCTTTCCAACGCAACTAGAACCGCGTCGTTTGGACTTCTGTAGCTAAAGTTATAGCCGTTTGAGTGCGAAGAGGTCAGGCTGGACAGCTTAGCAATTTCTCCAACTTCTTGTATTCCTTCCACTTTTGCATGCTTCCTTTCCATCCTCCAAGCCATTCCTGCCCTGTAATCTCTAAAATCACTTAACACACATATCAAGGCATCTAATGGTGATAAGAGAGGATTAATATTAGAAATTATAAGTCCAAAGAAGCATGTTTTCAATCAAAGCACATAATTAGGAAGGCAAATGTAAAACCATGCAAATAGTATGAATAAGTGGGTAAAGAGTTGATAAAAACCACTCAATTGAGTACAAGATAAACCATAAAATAGTGGTTTATCAACCTCCCCACACTTAAACAATAGCATGTCCTCATGCTAAGCTCAAGAGAAGCTATAAAGATGAAGAGGAATGGTAGAATGTATGAAATGCAACCTATCTATATAAATGCAACTACATGCAAAATGTTTCTACCTACTTGATTAAAAATAAACAAATCTTTCAAGAACAAATATGAACTGGATTTCACTAATTCAAATCATAAAAATGAAGCACAAATAGACTTGTAAGAAGAAAATAGCTTATGAAAGCAGGGAACAAGGAATTGAGCATCGAACCCTTACTGGTAGTGTATACACTCTAATCACTCAGGTGTTTAAGGTTCGATCTCTCAATTCTCTACTAACCTTGCTTTCTAAGGCTTGCTCTTCATCTAACAATCAACGTAAATTTAATGCACAAATACACAAATCAAGAGGTCTTTTAAGGGTTGTAATGGGGTTAGGGTCAAGGTAGGATTGTATTTGGTCAAGTGGACTAAAATCTGAATCCTTAATTAACTTAAACTTTCCACCTAACTTTAGACAATCCATGTAATCACAATATAAACCTAACTGTCCATTAACTATGTTTTCCACATATTCATACATTCTAATTTCAAGTACAACTCATATGCATTGCTTTCACCACTTACTTTGGGGCATTTTGTCCCCTTTTATTATTTGCTCTTTTTCTTTTCTTTTTCTCCTTTATTTTTCTTTTTTTTTCTTTTTTTTTTCTCAATGCATATGATTAAAGTATTGAATGCATGAACATATTCTCAACATTCTTTCACATTTTCAGAAAATTCTAACATACTCAATTCTCAAACCAATTGTTTCCAAACCCACTTTTCCCACACTTAATTTATGAGCACTCTCACTAGTCTAAGCTAACTGAGGATTCAAATTAAAGACATTATTGTTTTTTGCTTAGAGTTAATGATGTGCTAAAGTAAAGAACAAAGGGGTAAAATAGGCTCAAATTGGTTTGCAAAGGATAATGAAAGGTAAGGCCATGTGGGTATGTAAGCTAAGTGAAACAAAGGCCTCAATCATATAAGTGCATGCATACATCAAATTATGAAAATATAGAATTAAGCAAGACAAAGATCACAATTTTAGAGAGAAAAATACACACTAAAACAAAATTTTTGGTTGATAAAATGCAACCAATTCAAATAGGCTAAAAAATCTCACAGGTTTTGTGTGTTCGAGTTCTAAACCATGTTCCAGTATAATATCTCTTCAAACAAGTGTAACATTAAATTTTATTCAAATTAGTGAAATTTTCTAAAAGGTTTCTTGAAAAAGAAAATATTACTTTAACCAAGTGGTAAAATATGCACAAAAATCAAACAAACATGCAAATGCAACAATGAACAAACAAATAAAATAAAATATTGGTGTTGAGTCAAGAAGTAACTAACCCATGGAGATCGGTATCGACCGACCTCCCCACACTTAAAGATTGCACCGTCCTCGGTGCATGCTGAGATGTGCAGGTGGACGGGTTGCTCCAACTGACGCTTGTAGATGGAGGCGCCTTAGTTGGAGATCTCTTGGTTCCTTTCCTTGCTGGTGTCTTGTCAGTGGCCTTCTCTTTTCCTTTCTTGGTACCCATGCCTAAGGAAGAAGAAAAAGGAAGAGTGTGAAATATAGAAAACTAAGACCAGAAGGGAGGAAATTCCAAGTGATAAAGAATGCCAAAGGAAAGATGATAGTCCATCTACATGGTAGCTACAACATGTAGGGAAGACAACAATAAAGAGCAATTCAAAATAATTAGATGCAAGAGGGTAAAAACATGCAAATAATAGGCATGAGAGGCATAGCTCAAGCATCAAGTAATAAATGTGCCAAATTAAAGAGCATGTGTAATGATGACAATTGTGAATGATAATCCCAAATACATTGGGTGTGCAAGTTAAAATAGGGATGAAAATAATGTAATCCAAATGTATATGAGAGCCATAAGTAAATGTCAATTGTCAAATCTCTTCTCCGAGTAGCCACGTGCTCAAATAAAATAAGGCACTTATCCAAATAAAACTCCAACACCAATGAGAATAATGCAATGAATGAAATATGCAAATAAATGAAGTAAAATAAAATGAGAGGGAAAAAGGATGAGAAGAAAAAAGAAAGTGAGAAAGGAGAGAGAAGGAAGAAATTAGGATTAGAAAAGAGAAGATAAGAAAATTGGCACTAATCTGGATAGGTTGTGCGACGCTGGCGACGCGGTCGCGTGGTGCGTGATAAGGTGGGTGACGCGGACGCGTGGGGCACGCGATCGCGTGACTCGATTTGTGCTAGTGGCGCGAGTGCAGCCTCACGGCCACACAACTCTCTGTTCAAAACGTCAGTATTGCCAAAATCCAGGGTGACGCGGTCGCGTGGTCGACGCGATCGCGCGGGTGGCCTTATTTCCAATATGACGCGGACGTGTGGGTGACGCGTTCGCGTGGCAGGGCTTGTGCTACTAGCACGGGTCCAGCCCAATTCCAGCATAACTCTCTGCCATACACCTTTTTTATGCCGATTTCAGGTCACGCGGCCGCGTGGGTGACGCGGTCGCGTGGGAGGCCATTATTCCCATGTGACGCGGTCGCGTCAGCGACGCGGTCGCGTGGGTCGATTTGTGCCATTGGCACGCCTCCAGCGCTGCTCCTGCGAAACTCTCTGTTCATATTAATATTGTCTCCCATCTCCTTGCGACGCAGACGCGTCGCTGATGCGGTCGCGTCGCGTGCTCGCTTTTATTTTTTTTTACAATCTGAAAAATGCAGAATGTAGTGTTAATATGAATGTGATGCAAAACTCCAGGTTCAATATAACAAAATAAAATAAAATTCAAAAACAAATAAAACTAAATAAAAATGAAAAAGGACGATCATACCATGGTGGGTTGTCTCCCACCTAGCACTTTTAGTTAAAGTCCTTAAGTTGGACATTTGATGAGCTTCCTGTTATGGTGGCTTATGCTTGAACTCATCCAGGAATCTCCAACAGTGTTTGTGATTCCAGCAACCTCCGGGGTCCCAAACTAGGCATGTAAAACCCTTGAGCAGCTTCAAAAAGATTCTTAGGCTCCCGGGGTGTTGGATGTCAGAACAGATTCCAGGATCCCAAATCTTGCTTTTACACCCGTCTTCGTGTTGATTATCATGATTCCATCCGGGTAGCAAGCAATCTGAATTCTCACTAAAGCGGCCAAACAACTTCCTAGACCCATTCAGTTGAGCTCTATACCAACCTTTACGTTTAAGCTTAAAGCTTCCAACCATGATGAACCTTGCAGGACAATTCTTACCACTGACCATCTTCCTTTTACTCTTAATGCCACAAAGAGCTCTAAGTTGACCATCCGTCTCCAGTAGCCCATATTCAAGTGGGATTAGAAAGCTATGGGATATGAATTTTACCCACTTGAATGTTGTGAAGGATGATGGCGACTTAGGGGGAGGTATCTTTAATGAAATTGCAAGCTCCACTCCCTTGTGCTCTTCTCTGATAATTACCATCTCTTTGCAAACTTCTTCAATTTCAACCTCTTCCTCTTGGTAGCTCTCTTTCAATTCAATCTCCTTTTCATTGCTTTCCAAGGGCATGGGAGGTTGTGCTTCTTCTTCTTGAATCTCCATCTCTTGATCAACCTCTTCCGAGCCTTCAACTATGATATGCTTTGGAGGTTGTACACCCTCTTCAGCATCAATTTCAACCGTCTTGGAAGGAGGCTCTATGTCTTGTCTTTCCCATGGAGGTTCTGCGTCTCCTAAGTCTTCAACCAACTCTTCTTCTTGAACAATGATAGCTTCTTCTACTTGTTCTAGTATGAATTCATGCTTTATCTTGTCCACTGGAGTTTCTGGTATCTCCTTTATGCTATGCTCTTCACTAGACTGTCCACATGGGGTTGTGGCTGATCCTTGTGTATTTAAGCGTCTAGAAGCCCATTGAATTAATACTTGCCCCAGTTGTTGAGTGGTTGCCTGAAATCGATCCATTGTTTCCTTGAGACGATCCTTTGCCTCTTGATGCACTCGATTTTCATAAGTAGGATCATAATGCTCTTGGATTGATGGATATGGAGATGGTGAATATTGAAGTGGTGGTTCTTGTGAGTAATTGGGTTGGAATTGGGGTGGTTCTATATATGGTTCATATGGCTCATAAGGTGGTTGGTATGGTGGTTGAGGGTTAGGGTCATATGGAGGTGAATGGCGGAAAGGGGCTTGTGAGTGTGGTGGTCCAAAGTTATGTTGAGGAAAGGGTTCATAGGCATATGGTGGTGGTTGTTGATAGTCCATTAGAGGTGGTTGTTGCCATGAGGGTTGATCAAATCCTTGTGGCTCCTCCCATCTTTGATTGTTCCAACCTTGATGCCTGTTCTCATTGTAATTTCTTCTTCCTGCAACATTATTGTAACCAGACTCATAGCCAAAGGGGTGAGAGTTCATAATAGTAAATAGAAATAAAAAATAAAAAATAAAAAAATAAATTTAAATTAAAAGGTTATTTAAATTTTGAATTTGAAAATTAAATTTTTAAAATTTGAATTTTTAAATTTTTGAAATTTGAAATTTTTGAAATTTGAATTTTTGAAATTTGAAATTTGAATTTGGAAAATTTTTAAATTTAAATTTGAAAAATTTTAAATTTGATTTTTGAAATTTGATTTTTGAAATAAGATAAGATAAGATAAGATAAAAAATTTTAAAATAAAAACCAATAACCTCTTAACTTAAGAAAAAGCAAAATAAAAATAAAAACAAATAAACAAGCAAAAATAAAATATTTACAATAACCAATAATAAGGCACACGTTTGCAATTCCCCGACAACGGCGCCATTTTGACGTTGGGATTTTTGCTAGTAAAGAATGTCATAAAAACAGTCGCGTTGTAGATATAGTCTCTAAACCGACAAAAATCCCTTCGTGCAAACGTTTTGGGTGTCACAAGTAACAAACCCCTTTAAAATTGATAACCGAGTATTTAAACCTCGGGTCGTCTTCTCAAGGAATTGCAGGGAGGTATGTTCTTATTATTGGCTATGAAAAAGGTAAAATTGGGGTTTTTGGAAGTAAGGTGCGAATATATTATATGACAAGTAAAATAAAATAATAATAGCTGTAAAATAAACCTTTGGCAAGGTATAAGAACTGGAGGTCCTTTTCTAGTTATCCTTATCAATTGTGATGAGAATTGGATTTTTCTCCTACTTTGTTAACCTCTAACTATGAAGGTAAGTTTAGTGGATGAATTCCAATTTTCAATCAACAATGAGTTTAATAACTCTAGAGTTACCAATTATTTAACCAAAGCCAAAAGGGGAAAAACTAAATCTACTAGAATAACAATATCCTCAGATTGGGAATAATAAAAAGGGACAATCATAAACTAAAATTCCTCAAATATCATTAAATAAAAATGTCATCAACAGCCAATTGGGCAACATCAATCAAATATAATAAAAGCTTCAGAGTAATCAAAAATACAAAAGAGAAATTTAAATAGTAAAAAGGAATATTAAACCTGGGATCGAGAGTCACTCTAGAAATCTAAGAGAAGTCCTAAATCCTAATTTCTAAAAACACTACCTAAATCCTAAGAGAGAGAGAGAGAGAGGAGAGAACCTTTCTCTCCAAAACTACATTTAAAACATGAGAAGTGAATTATGAGTGAATAATTATGAATGCATGCATTCTCCCATTTTATAGCCTCTAATCTGTGTGTTCTGGGATGAAAACTGGGTCAAAAGCAGCCCAGAAGTCACTCCCAGCGCTTTCTGGTCCGTACAGGTCGCAGAAGAGTGACGCGGCCGCGTCGTCCACGCGGCCGCGCGGGTTGCGTTCCTGCCAGGTCACGCGTCCGTGTGACCCACGCGTTCGCGTCGTCTGGCGTTAGGGCAGCTATGGTAAATTATATATCAAATCGAAGCCCCGGACGTTAGCTTTCCAACGCAACTGGAACCGCGTCGTTTGGACCTCTGTAGCTAAAGTTATAGCCGTTTAAGTGCGAAGAGGTCAGGCTGGACAGCTTAGCAATTTCTCCAACTTCTTGTATTCCTTCCACTTTTGCATGCTTTCTTTCCATCCTCCAAGCCATTCCTGCCCTGTAATCTCTAAAATCACTTAACACACATATCAAGGCATCTAATGGTGATAAGAGAGGATTAATATTAGAAATTATAAGTCCAAAGAAGCATGTTTTCAATCAAAGCACATAATTAGGAAGGCAAATGTAAAACCATGCAAATAGTATGAATAAGTGGGTAAAGAGTTGATAAAAACCACTCAATTGAGTACAAGATAAACCATAAAATAGTGGTTTATCAGATGCCAATCATTCTGAACTTCAAAGGATAAAGTGAGATGCCAAAACTGTTCAGAAGCAAAAAGGTACTAAGCCCCGCTCATCTAATTAGAATCTGAGCTTCACTTGAATCTCGGAGATATTATTGTTTCTTAATTTCTTTTTATCCTATTTTATTTATCTAGTTGCTTGAGGACAAGCAACAGTTTAAGTTTGGTGTTGTGATGAGCGGATATTTTATACACTTTTTGGGGGTAATTTCATGTAGATTTTAGTGTGTTTTAGTTAGTTTTTAATATATTTTTATTAGTTTTTGAGAAAAATTCATATTTCTGGAGTTTACTATGAGTTTGTGTATTTTTCTGTAATTTCAGGTATTTTCTGGCTGAAATTGAAGGAGCTGAGTTAAAATCTGATTCAGGCTGAAAAAGGACTGCTGATGCTGTTGGATTCTGACCTCCCTGCACTCGGAATAGATTTTTTGGAGCTACAAAAGTTTAATTGACGCGCTCTCAAATGGGTTGGAAAGTAGACATCCAGGGCTTTCCAGCAATATATAATAGTCAATATTTTGCGCAAAGATAGATGATGTAAACTGGCGTTAAACGCCAGTTCCATGTTACAGTCTGGCGTTCAGCGCCAGAAACAGGTTGCAAGTGGGAGTTCAACGCCAGAAACAGGTTACAACCTGGCGTTCAACTCCAGAAACAGCCCAGGCACGTGAGAAGCTTAAGTCTCAGCCCCAGCACACACCAAGTGGGCCCCAGAAGTGGATTTTTGCACTATCCATCTTAGTTTACTCATTTTCTGTAAACCTAGATTACTAGTTTAATATTTAAATAACTTTTAGAGACTTATTTTGTATCTCATGACATTTTAGCTCTGAACTTTATACTCTTTGATGGCATGAGTCTCTAAACTCCATTGTTGGGGGTGAGGAGCTCTGCAGCGTCTCGATGAATTAATGCAATTATCTCTGTTTTCCATTCAAACACGCTTGTTCCTATCTAAGATGTTCATTCGCGCTTCACCATGAAGAAAGTGATGATCCGTGACATTCATCACCTTCCTCAATCCATGAACGTGTGCCTGACAACCACCTCCATTCTACATTAGATTGAATGAGTATCTCTTAGATTCCTTAATCAGAATCTTCGTGGTATAAGCTAGAATTGATGGCGGCATTTATGAGAGTCCGGAAAGTCTAAACCTTGTATGTGGTATTCCGAGTAGGATTCAAAGATTGAATGGCTGTGACAAGTTTCAAACTCGCGATTGTTGGGCGTAGTGACAGACGCAAAAGAATCAATGGATTCTATTCCGACATGATCGAGAACCAACAGATGATTAGTCGTGCTGTAACAGAGCATTTGGACCATTTTCACTGAGAGGATGGGAAGTAGCCATTGACAACAGTGACACCCTACATACAACTTGCCATGGAAGGAGCCTTGCGTGTGTGAAGAGGAGTACAAGAGAAAAGCTGAAATAAAGAGGACAAAGCATCTCCAAAACTCCAACATATTCTCTATTATTAAGTAACAATTAATTATTTTATGCTCTTTCACTTTATTTTACAATTGAGACTAAAGAACCCTATTGGTATCCTGACTAAGAATAATAAGATAACCATAGCTTGCTTCAAGCCAACAATCTCCGTGCGATTCGACCCTTACTCACGTAAGGTATTACTTGGACGACCCAATGCACTTGCTGGTTAGTGGTACGAATTGTGAAAAGTGTGATTTACAATTTCGTGCACCAAGGCTCATCTTGGCTACTCTTGATGTGTGTATGCCTCCTCTTTATGTTCTTGCTCCAGCGTTCCAATATGTATTTCGATGCCACATTATCCAGTCACTCGAAGCTTAGGATGCTCAGGAAATGGCGGCACAATATGCCCCTTGACTCAAACAGCAAGAACTGGCACTTTATCACTCGTGATACTGCGTCGTAGGTGACCAAAAACTTGTTGAATGTTGAGTTGGAAACCTGCTCTACAACTTTGTATGTTGTGAAACCTAGGGTGGAATGCATTGATCTTGTGATGCAGTTCACTTTTCCTCTGAATTGTGCTTGAACTTCCCTAAACTTCTCGTGGGTATACACGTGTATAAACTTGGCCTCTATTGCTAATTTTGTTGCACACAGTATGTGGTGTGAAAATCTGCAGCGTTGAATTCTCTCTCTTTCTTTGTTCTCTGCTTGCTAGGAAATTGTCGTATTGCTTCACGAATTGTCTGAGGGAGCTATTGCGTGTGATGAACTTGTTGAAAATGCGTGGATGCTCTCGCTAGTCCTTTGTGTGCTTCTCATCCCGGCCCAGAAGTGGTGATCCAGGTAAACTAGAATCCATATATGCCGATCCTCGTAAAGCTCTGCAAAATAAACCGAACCAATAAGGTGTGGTGAACCAAAATCAGTGCATGTTTTGAAAAAAAAAAGGTATTGGCATGAAAATAATTCGAATTGAAACCTCGGTTACCTGAGAGCACTTGTTGCCTCCAAGGCCGTATTTTATGAGCAAATCGTTCCAGTTTCTGTCAAATGCATCTTTCCTGTACGAGTTCAAAATAACATGGCTCATCTCTTATTTAATTCCTTTGTGTCTTTTGTAGCCGTTTAATTTGTGTGGAATCTTCTTCATGATGTGCCAGATGCACCACCGGTGAATTGTTGTTAGCATGCACAGCTCAATTGCCCTTTGAATCGATGCACATTGGTCGGTAAGAATGCCTTTTGGTGCCTTCCCTCCCATGCAACGGAGCCAACACTCAAATAGCCATTTGAATGATTGGATTCGTCATTTTTTATTAGCTCATATCCGAGAAGTGTCAACTGACCGTGGTGATTCACGCCCACAAAAGAACCTAAAACCAAATTGTACCTGCATAAATAGAAACACCCAGACAGCGGTGAACCGAAATTTGAACATTCACTGAACAAAAAACTATATGTGACTGAACGAAATACTTGTTTGTGTTTTAGGAAGTGTCGAATGAAACCACGCCTCCGAAATACTCACATGCGGCCTTGCTTCTTGCGTCAACCCAGAATGCATGTTTGATGCAATGATCACCTTCGAGGTTGAGCTCAAAGAAAAAATTTTGGTTCTTCTCTTTCATTCTTAGTAGGTACTTTCCAAATTCTTTGGCATCGTCTTGTTCGGAAATATTCCATACTTCCCTTGTGATGTAATTTCTCACGTCTTTTTCTATAAAACTTAGTTCACGGTGGCTGCCGGCTGCTGCCACAAATGATTGGTAAGTTTTACTCGGTCTGATTCTAGCTTCCTCGTTGGTTTCAATGGTGCGACACACGAACATGCTAAGCTCCTTGTGTTGTTTGAGTATCTCTGCCTGGTCTGGACAGCAAGGATGTGAGTGATTCATAACAACTTTGGAAATTGTCCAGAGACCAACATCCTTCATTATATGTACGTAAATCATAGCTGGACAGTTTAACCCAGCTGAGGGGTTTGTCTTTAAAGTTGGAGATATCTTGGATTTTCACCTCCCCTCTCTGCTGCATACAATTAGTTGATTCTTAACCCCGTCTCCCTTTCGAGTCGTGTTCCTTATTTTGGTAGAAAAACCAGCAAGTTTGGAATAATATTTGTAGAACTTTCCAGCTTCTTCTAATGTCGTGAAAATCATCTCCACCTTTGGGACAAATTTTTCATCCACAACACAGCTAGTCTGCATAGTGAACCGAAAACGTCATTACGGTAAAATAATTATATACTACTCAGTGAATGAAACATAATCCATTATATATATTCAAATTCAAACTCCTTTCTGCATATCGAACCGAACACATACTTATGGTGAAAAGAACTCTATAGTACTGAGTGAATGAAACATAATCCAATATAAAAAATTAAATTCAATCTCCTTTCTGCATATCGAACCGAACAGGTACTCACGGTGAAACAATTGTATAGTACTTAGTGAACGAAACATAATCTATTATACAAAATCGAATTTGAAACACCTCTGTCTACAATTTAGATATTATCAATTCAATTCAATTCAGATTCAAAAATACCTACGTCCATTGAATTCAATTTAAATAAAATTAACAATTGCATTCCATTCAATTCAATTCAAAATTGAATAATCCAAACCTTATCAGCATGATTCGTTTCAGAGGAATAAACCAAATTGTTCTCATTCAACTGATTTGAAGTTGAATCATTCATTGTTTCGATTCAGAAGTGAAGATCGAAGAAGAAAACAAAGAAAAAGAAGAACAACGGAGCTTATTACGTTGAATTCAATGCATATCAATAATGAAGAACGCGAGCAGAGAAGAAAAAGAACAATAAAGAAAACATGAACAGAGGAGAACGACGAAGCTTATTACATTGAAGAAGAAGAAGAAGAAGAAGAAGAAGAGAAAGCAAGAAGAGAACAAGGTTTAGGTTGCAGCAGAAGATTTATGTTGAGAAAAGATTTATCACGCAGTAAAAGATTTACGTTATATGAGGTACGTGTATGACAAACAAGTGAAAGAGTGGGGAAGGCGTGTCTAAAAAAATGTACTTAAATAACTTGAATGAAGAAATTATATAGATGTAGAGCTTTTCTGTAAAATAAATATGGATTTGCAAGTTTATTCCTAAAACTATATTCCAAACGATTGAAAGAGTCAACCATAAGATGTAATTGTCATGGTAACTCCAAGCTAAGGTAACCTTTGCACGTTTAAAACTAAGATTTACTAAAATCGTGGTTTAAAACCAAGATTTATATTCTCCTAAAATCGTGGAACAGAATCACAATTTACTCTTTGGTCGTTTTACTTATAAGTTGTTGTTCATAGCCACAATTTATGTTCAGTCATTTTCGTAGTTTAAACCACGATTTATATATAGTAAACAAAGACACGGATTAACAAAAAAAAAGGATAATTATGCGAACTGTTTTCTTTTTAATTTATTCGCGTAAAATAACCGGGAAGGATCCATTCTAACTCTTAACAACATTCAAAACTCATGTAACACATGATATTTTTAAAATTATAATAAAGATAGTGTATTTTTTGTTACAAATTATTTATTTATTTATTTATTTATTCGCACGCGTAGAATTCACAAGAGAGACACTGGTTAGATAGGGAGGATGAATGTAACGAATCAATGATAGCTTTTAAAAGTGAAAAACACCGAAGTGCCTTGGAGTAATTTTAGGATTGTTTAGCTTCATATATAATACTTTGTCTATAACATGTATATATAACAAGGTGAATTTTAGTATACAGAGCAAAATTGGTACAGATTTAAAGATTTGTTTACACCATACTTTTTAAAGCTACACTTTAAACCGTAACTCTTCACAAAGAAAAGCGTCACCTAATGGAAAAAAGTAAATTAGAAGATTTAAGAGAAGAAATAATCAAGTTATCAAAATTAATAGATCAAAAATTAATGATTTTAACTAATGTTAACTGTAATGACACCGAATTCTTAAAATCAATACAAAATGATTTTTCTCAAAATCTTCATTTTACTATAAGTTTTATTGAAGGACTTCAAAAACCTGAAAAAACTTATTTTTCACACGGAATTTCTAAGAAATGTTACCATGGAAATGATTCCCCACATCTTTATCATACTTTTAACCCACAATTAAATTCTATAGTAGATATGCTTGAAGAAATATTAGTATCCATAAAATTTCAAAGAAATAAAGAAAAAGAGAATCCCAAAGAAGAAAAATTTCAAAATATAATTAACATAACAGATCTAAAAGTAAAACCACCACTAAAATTATGAATATTGAAGAAAAATTAGAAGAAGTTACAATGCTTTTTAAACAATTAAAAATGGCTCAAGAAAATAATATTATGGAACAAGGATTTCAAATAGAAGAAGAATTAGTAAATTCTGAAAATATAGAAAATGAAGAACACATCCTAGATTATTCAAGTGACGAAGAACTAGCAATTCCAATACAAGTAAAAAATGAAGCTGGAACATCTAAAGATAACCAATCTCAATATAAATGGGAAACAGGTTTTGATAATTATGCTTTTAAAAAAGGGTTTATAAATAAAGATTCAAAATATACAAAAATACCATCAAAATACGTTCCTAAAATCCAGAAAATGGAAGGAGAAAGAATGCTTGATTTAGACTGTAAAAAGAATGAAAAAGAAATTTTCGAAAATTGGTTGAATTCCTTTTTATTAAAAGCTTTTACTAATCCAAAGCTTAGTGAATTGTCTGGAAGAGATATTTGGAATTACATAGGATTTCATACTAAAGGAACTATAAGAGATTATATGACATCAATAGAAAACCAAATAATAGAAGATTTAGCAACAAAAACAACAGCTTATGATAAGATATTATATATAATGATGATTCTATATAAAGAATTTTTTGGAAAAAATATTATAGATCATAGACAAGAAGTCTATAATAAAGAATATCAAGAAGCAAAAAACCATTTAGCTAATATCCAGATATATGATCTATGTAATGTGGAATCTTATATATGTGAATATAGAATACATTATTACAAATTAAAAGAAGAAGATAAAATCATTATCTTAGTATGTATATAACAAAACTTCCATATCCTGCTAATGAATTTATAATGGGAAGATTTATAAGAGAAATAAATAGAGGGACAATTGAAAATAATTTTGGTGGAGCAACCGCTGCAATAAGAGAGGAAATAAAAGAACGTTGTATGCAAGAAGCCACTCAAAAAAGATTTGCAAATATAATTAGAATTTGTTGTCAGGATAATGAAGAGATACCCAAAAAATATGGGCTTAATAAAAATTTTCAGAGAAAAAGAAAATATCAATTTAGAAAAAGAAAATACTATCCAAACTGGAGAAAAAAGAGGTATTTTAGAACAAGAAATAACAATAAAAACAAAAAGCAAAAAAGTGACTATTGCCCAAATAAAAAAGAAAACTGTAAGTGTTGGTATTGCCAAGAAGAAGGACACTATGCAAATGAATGTCCGAAAAAGAAGGATAAAAAAGATCTTACTAAACAAATAGAAATTGCTAAGTCTTGTTTTATGGAACCTTTAGAGGAATCTGATGATAACCTAGACTATATTTTTTAATATGTCTCAGAAACAGACTCAGAGACTGAGTAATAATGCCACATTTATTACTATAAAAATAACAGAAAAATTTATAAATGCTTTTATAGATTCTGGAGCAACACAATGCTTTGCTAGTTCAAATATAAAACTTGATTGGAAAAAATTAAAGAAACCATTAAAAGTTAGAATAGCTGACAAATCAATACATAAAATTGACCAAAAAACAGAGATGACTGAAATTTTTATTCAGAATTATAGGTTCATTGTTCCATCTATATATATGTTAGATTCTGGAATGGATTTTATCATAGGAAATAACTTTTTAAAACTATATCATCCATTCATTCAAGAATTAACATATATAGTTTTAAAAGCTCCACACGATTCTTCAATAAATCAAAAATCAAAACGTATAAAAATACCAACTACTACTATAGATAAGATCTTAAAATTTAAAATATTTTCTATATTAGAAACATGTTATTTAAATTTATACTTTCAAATAAACATTCCAAAAAATAATCTTGAAATAAAGATAGAGGAACTTTTGGATGAAATTTGTGCTGAAAATCCTTTAGATATTAAAAATACAAATAACGAATTAGTAAGCATTAAATTAAAAGATCCTACAAAAGAGATAAATGTTCCAAATAAAATTCCTTATTCCGCAAGAGATAGAGAAGAGTTCTCTTTAGAATGTAGAGATCTTTTGGAAAAAGGAATTATAAGATTAAGTAAAAGTCCTCATGCGGCTCCAGCCTTTTATGTCGAAAACAATAATGAAATTAAAAGGGGAAAACGAAGAATGGTTATTAACTATAAGAAGATGAATGAAGCAACTATTGGTGATGCTCATAAACTTCCAAGAAAAGATTCTGTTTTAGAAAAGATAAAAGGAGCAACTTGGTTTTCATCTCTTGATGCAAAATCAGGATATTGGCAACTTCGTTTAGACGAAGAAACAAAGAAATTAACTGCTTTTACTTGCCCAACAAAGGAATCAACAAGTGTGTTACTCTATGAATGGAATGTATTACCATTCGGATTAAAACAAGCTCCAGGTATTTATCAAAGATTTATGGAAGAAAATCTAAAAGAGTTAAATGAATTTGTTTTAGTGTACATTGATGATATACTAATTTTTACAAAACAGGATAAAGAAGATCATCTTCAAAAATTATTAATAGTTTTAGAAAGATGTAAAGAAAAAGGACTAGTTCTTAGCAAAAAGAAAGCAAGAATAGCAAAACAAGAAATAGAGTTTCTTGGATTAATTCTATCCACTCAAGGAAATCTAAAACTTCAGCCAAATGTCCTAGAAAAGGTAAATTTATTTCCTAATAAAATAGAAGATAGAAAACAATTACAAAGATTTTTAGGATGTATAATTTATATTTCTGATCAAGGATTTTTAAAGAATATAACAGAATACACTAAAAGCTTATTTCCAAAATAAGTACTAAAAAGAATGGAAATGGGAAGAAAAAGACAATATGCAAATTCAAAGGATTAAAGAATTATGTGAAAAACTTCCAGAACTTTATATTCCAGAAGAAAATGACTACTTAATAGTAGAAACAGATGCTTCAGACATAACCTGGTCAGGATGTCTAAAAGCTAAGAAAGCTATAAAAGTTTGGAACAAGAAAAGAATCACTAGATTCTAAATATTCCCCAAAGGAATTACTTTGCAGGTATATTTCAGGGACTTTTACTCCAACAGAACGGAGATATACCACTCATGAAAAGGAAACTCTAGCAGCAATTAAATCTCTTAAGAAATGGAAAATTGATTTACTACCCAGAGAATTTACATTAAGAACAGATTCAAGTTATCTAACAGGTTTCATACGATATAATTTAAAAGTTGATTATAATCATGGACGATTGGTAAGATGGCAATTATTTTTGTTACAATATCCAATAAAAATTGAATATATTAAGGGTGACAAAAATGTTATTGCAGATACATTAACAAGAGAATGGAGTTCGTCTACAACGCATTAGATCAAGAAATTCAGAAATACGAACAAGAACTTGAAAAATGCAAGCATTGTCAGCAAATAAGGACACAGATCCAATCCCTCAAGAACGCCATCGAAGCAATGAAATCAACACAACAACCAAAACCATCAGAGTTCAGCCAGCTAAGCGTGGTGGACAAATCAGGTGAAGAAAAAATTCCAGAAAATAAAACAATTGCTGAAATTATCAAAAAATTCACCCAAGATAAAAAATATTATGTAATTTATAATGGCCCCATGAAAGGAGTATATGATGCCTGGGAAAAAGCAGCACCATTTACACATCAATCAAGGATAATTCATAAAGGAGGGTTTTTAACACTGGAAGAAACAAAGGAATCTTTCAGGGAATATGAAGCTCTTCATCCAGAGCAAACCCTAAAAAGAGCAGATAAAGCTCCAATTCAAACCCAGAGAACAGGAATAATAAGAAACATTCCTACAAGGGCTGAAATCAAGGAAAAGAAAAGGGTCTGTAGATCAAATCTCAGAGAAACCCTTAACATAGTCCTAAATTGGACTGAAGAAAAAAGGGCAATCTTGGGATATTATCCTATTGCCAAAGAACAGCTAACAAAGCTGGTTATATTTCCAGATGCTTCCCCATCTGACACCTATCAGTTTTTCCAATATGGATTAATTGATACAATTTTAATTTTTAATGATTTGAAAATTATTAGTGAGTTTCCTGCAGGATTCATTGATGCAGTAAAGAGATTTAAAAATATGATTGACAACGTAAATCCAAGGGATATATCTCTAAAATTTACGAATAGTCAACCTATTTTTAATGAAGAAGAAGAATGCTTGGTTCCAGCACATCAAGTAATCTTCATGTCCGTCTTCCCAGGAAATTTTCAACCAATTGATCAAGTTCAAGATTTAACAATCTACAGTCATGAAGGAAGACTAGCCAGCACACTAGCAAGGATCTTCAAAAGAACTCAAAAGATAACAAGGGAATCTCACACAAGAATCAATTATAAAAGCAGAAATACTTTGCTTGTGTCCAGTAAAAGGAATGAAATTGAAGAAAGAGAGATGAGACTCTTAGTGGAATTTGAATCAGCATTCTACAACTTATCTGGACTCTTAGAAAAGCTCCCCGAAGGGATAAAGAGGAATCTCTGCTATTTGATAAAAGACAGAGAAGACCACAAGTGCCAGCTATGTGTCTCAGAGTTATCTGAAGAAAGAAATAATGAAATGGAATCAACCGACATGATAAAGGAAGGAGACAATGCATCTGAAGGCCACATAATGAAAGAGGAGGACAGCACATCTGAAGCATCTCTCAACATTATTGCATAATGACGTAAGCGCTTAGGTCATAGAGCACCAACAATATAGCTGGTGCAAGATAATAAACAATGACGTAAGCAATGACGTCATAAGAAGGGTAAGGATGGGAATTGTCCATCAGACCCAACCATTATAAATAGGTTGCTTAGGCAATTGTAGAAATCATCAAACCATAGAAAGCAGGAGGCTAAGAGTACTCATATGCTAGGAGAGCAAGGAGGAAGCTGCCGAGGCGATTCTATAGTTTGAAGAAGAATTCCCTTAGGAAAAACCAATTCTAAACTCCCCTCTGGAGTTAGTATCTACAATCTCCCCTCTGGAGATAAAAACATCTTATGTAAAATATACTAAATAAAGGAAGTTTTTTCTCCAGAAAGGTACGCCTTTATCCTAATTTCTTAGTTATGAATTATTTAGAAAGCTTAGAATTAACAGAAGAATCTGATTATTATAAATTAACTGCTTTATTAGATAATGAAAAATAGGCTGTTCTAAAAACAGAATTAAATCTCAAATCAAATGAAAATTTCAATAAACAAAATCTTTTAAAAGAAGTTTTTAATAGAAAAAATATAATATACTATGGAAAAATTCAACTTGAAGCCTCTATAAAGATAAAATCCGCCAATGGAGAACTTGAAATAGCTTTGATAAATGATGAAGAATTGAGTAAACAGATTGAGAAAATTAAGGATCAACAAAAAAGATCTAAAATTGGATGGATTCATATTAGTACTATACAAGTTTTAATCAAATCTACATATATGAAAGGAATTAATTCACCAATAAGCTTAGCAATCTGTGATAAAAGAATTACTGATGACCCAATAGATCAAATAATTGGAATTGTTCATGGAAACTTGGCAAACGTAAATGTTAAATTCAATGCCCATCTTGGATATGCTATACCTTTATCAACTGAAAACCTTGGAAGATCTATAAGTTTGGCTTATAAATTTCATAGAAAGAATCTAATGGAACAAGACGATGAACCTTTTTCAATTACATATGCAATAAATTATGCTTTAACAAATAGCCATCATAGTATAATATTTAAAAACAGAGAAAGAATTTATGTTGATGAATTATTTCAGAAAATTGTAAAAACAGAAATACCAAAATATAAAGCTATTGAAAGCCCAATTCTATTATTAAAAGAACCATCAGAAAAATTAGTTTCATCGAATTTTCAAATAAGAGAATCTAAAATTAATAGCCCTTTAAGTTTATCCAAGATTAAAGAAGAAAATTCTGAAATAAAAGAATTAACAAAGAAGGTCGAAAAATTAAATGAAACCCTAAACATTAAATTATGACAATAAATAAAGAAAAAATATATGTAACTTATCAAGACAAGAAACAAGAGCTCTTTGAAAGAGAAAGTCGGTTGAATTATTTACAGTTTTCTGAAATAAATCAAAGAGCATTTGAAGCTCTAAAAATAATTTATAACAAGTTAAAAAGAGAAGTCGAAGAACTAGAAAAATTAATAGAATCTCTAGAAAATAGTGATGAATCGATGATAGAATTTACAGAAATTCTAAGATAAATAATGAAGCATACAAAGATTGAAAGACCAGAAAATAAAATAAATAGGAAAAGGGCGAAAAAATTAAAAAGTAAAATAAAAGAGTATAAAGGGAATTAAATAATCTTCAGATCGAAATTGATGACCTTATAATAAAAAGGATAGAAATAAGAATAAATAAACAGTTGGAGTTAAACTTAAAAAATTTATAAATGCCTGAAAAATCATATTATGACTTAAAAGAATTAAAACTGTTAAAAGAAAAAATGGAAAATGAAGTTGAAAAATTAAAAAAATATTTAGAAACAACAGAAAGTGAAGAAACAAAAGAAGTTTTTGAGGATTTAAGAAATTATATTAAAGAAAAAGACAAACAGATAAAAGATTTTATATACAACAATCCATGCAAAAAAGAATATTATAAACTAAAACAAGATTGAAAAATCAGAATTATAAATACTAGTAATACTGTCAATACTTTTTATTATGAATTGGCAAATTATTCGAAGAGTTAATAGAAATTTCGAAAAAAAATTAAAAGAAAAGACGACTTTAAAAATTGGTATCAGAGCCAAGTTAACGATTAAGGGTAACACTTTTTCTTTAAGCAACACTTTTAATGACACGCTTTTTCAGCCACAAAAGGACAAAAATCTGTACAGACACATCTGTACACTAGATGGCCCCATATAACAAAACTCAAATAGGCAGTAAGAACTAGGAACTAAGGCTATGTTTGATTTTAAAAATATGATAAGATAAGAAACTAAAAATAAAATATAAATTAATATTTTTATATTTTATTTGATAATAAATTAAAATAAATTATAAAATTTTAATTTATTTTCTTTTTTTATACAAAAAAAATTTAAAAAGTATATAATTATAAAAATTGATGAAAATAATAAAAAATAAATCGTATTTTTTTGTTAGAGTCTTTTTATTTTTTTATTATTAAAAAAGATACATAATATACTAATTTAATGTCTTTAAATACAATATTTTTATCATTATCTTATCTATTAAATATAATTTTATGTTTTAATATTCTTATTTGGTATCTCACACGCTTTTAAAAAGGCTAATTAAAGAACCAATTATTTATCAATTCTTTTGGAATTTCAACTTTAATTCACATTAATATTCAATTTAACATCCAAATACCACATAATAGAAGAACATCCAAAACGCTACTAAAAACATCATCCAAAAGTAAAATAAAATATTCAAAACCAGTTATGGTTTTATTAGAAGTTATAAGATAGGAAAGTTATCAGGTATGGCAATCCAAAAAAGAGGCATATGGTATACTGTGTACGAATAAGTAGGCAATGAGAGATTTGTCTTATAGTGAATGTTGAATAGACAAAATTAACCCTGGCAAAGTAAGTGAATGGCGTAGGAGGGCTTCAGCTTGGAGAGTTTTGTTGGGTAATTGGCATTCACACTCCCACCCTTATCCTGGGTGAAACTGAAAGGAATTAACAATTGAAGCCCTAACTAGTCGGTGACACAGCCCTGCCGCCGGCAGTCACGTCAACCACCATAGCCACATCAACCCCGCAGTCCCGTCGCGTGTGGAAGTCCGGCACCGTCGCAGGAGCGTGAGGTCGTCTCATCTGTTGGAGCGCGCTCTGACTGTGTTCACCGTGCCTCTGTCACCGCCACCGTGCGCCGTCACCGTCTCTTCTGTTCGTGCTTCCCTCCCGTGCGTGAGGTAGGTCTTCTCGTTTTCTCCATTTTGTAATTAATTTTTAATTGTGTAATCTAGAAAGAGTATTGCTATTTTCATTTTTGGGATTACTGGTTCTGAAATTTTTATTTTCATATTTTAGTTACTATTGGTAATGGTGTCTTCGTCACAATGTTCATCAGCTTTGTGATGTTATATTCTAAGTTATTATAATCTGTGACTAGGAATCATTTAGTTTGGTTATTTACTTAATGTTGTACATGATTTTTGTTAGCTAGATTTTGAATTTTTTTTGTTGTGACTTGGAGTCATTTGGTTTGCTTAATGTCACTGCGAGGCGACTCTGTGATCGTTATTCATCTCTCGTCATCTCTCCGGTAGGCTGATGCTTCTTCAGTGGCATCTATTTTTCTATTTCTTTTTTAAGATTCTCCGGTTATAGTAGTCTTAGGTCTCTGCAACTTGGTATTGAACATTTTCCTGGGTTAGATACTTTGATGGTTGATAATTATGAGAAGTTAGAATTATCAACAAATTCGAAGTTGAGGTAAAGGTTGTAGATTTTGTTTCTATGCCCAATTTGGTGACCTTGCCCATTGACTTTAAGGATGTATGAAGTCGTTACAGTATTTCTTGGTTTGAAGATGCATCAATCGTGTGGTGCTTCTTGTGTGAGTTACAAATTAAAATTCTAGAACTTATTTCACGTGGATTGTTAAAGTGTTACATAGCTAAGGTACCTGAGTCATGTGACAAATAGATAAAGTTATAAACACAACCTGCTAATTAGCCAAATATGATAATAAGCTTTTTAATTTTGTGAATTATTGTTAAGAGAAAAAAGGGGAACAGAGATTGGTTCTAAGAAGCACCCTTTCGTTGTCATCGCAAGTGTAATGAGCCTGCAAATTTGGTTTGGGCAAGAAACTTAAGTAACAGGCAAATAATAAACCAATCAAATAAAAGTCATGAAACTTTAGGGATAGTATTTGTTTCTTTTTTTTCCCTCTTTAAAATTAAAGTAAGTCTTGTCTTCCAAGTTAATAATTCATGAATACCTGTTAGAATATCATTGACTTTTAAATGACGAAATTGAGAAAAAATATTTTTGACCAACACAAAATAAAATTCATAAAACTTGGAAGTTTAATTATGGCACTTATATATAACAACATTGTATTAGAAATAGATTTTGCAACATTTATTAAGAGGGCCTAGCTTAACTAAAAATTTGAGGCTGAATTGAATATGAAGATTAAGAATGTAATTCCAATGCCTCCTGAATATCTACAATAATGGCTAGTTCAGGAAGCGACAAGACTCTAAGACCCGCGTATTCATGTCTTCCATTGTGTCTGAATCTTAATGGAATGGGAAACTGATCAATGTAGACACTAGACAATGACTAATCAAATTTTTAGCAGAAAGGCTAAACCTTTGCACTAATTAAGGGCCTCAAAATAAGCTCAACCTTCTTGATGGCCTCTTAAATTTGTTCAATCTATGTTTTGTATTGGCATATGTAGCCTTGACCTCATCTCTTATTCTGTTATTGAGAGTGACACATGCTTTTCTATAATGCACCAAACTTGCCTTCAATTCTTCAAATTCCCATTTTATCATCCTACTTCCATACACGCTATAAACCTTCAAAACAGAACTTTATAACTTTGATCCACTTGCTGGTTGGAAGTTTGGAACATTACATTATATCTGCGTATCCGCGTTATGTGTAGCTTAGTCACTAATTGCTGATTCAAAAAGCGAAATTATGGGAAAAGTTGCTGATTATGGGAATTTTTGTTGATTTTCTGATGCATTTATGTACTGAACGAAGCACTTTTACTGTTGCCGATGAAGGCACAGTAACTCTAACTGCTACTTTGTTGTTGAATTAAGTAAAATAAAATTAATTTTCTGTTAGTATGGATTGATGGTGTTTATATATTTTTTTGTTTGTGTTTGATCAGTTACTAAATTTAATAGTATTTGTTATGTGTGTATATAATTGTAGGTTGTTTTGTCTAGTCTTTTGTTTTTGTTATTTAAATATTTAATTATGATTTTGTATTAATGATGCTAAAATGCTAGCATTATCGTATTGAATATCTTAATTTGAGTTGAAACATTAATTTTATATTTCATAAGAATCATAGATTGTAATATAATTTGCACTTCTTGATGAGGACATCATCAATTATAAGAAATTATTTCGTCACTTGAATTATGGCCCCTAATTAATTAGTGTACCTCCGCCCATGCAGGAAACATCACTGGACAATGGCATGGACGAGGCGGCGTTTGGAACAGAATATTTAGATGGTGATGGTGACCTAGGCAATGATGTACGTGGCAGCGGTTTAACAAGGCCGGAGGAGGTGATGGATCATGCAGTTAACTTACTTTTCGATCATGCATTCTACCTTAGTTGTTCCATCATTAAAATAAATTCCACTACCCACACCATGCAGACTTGGAATGGCTTCCCACTAATCATGCTTTCCCTTGTATTACTTTTCATCTCAACGAAGACAACAGCAAAAAATAACTATTTATTCTAAAAAACTAATATCATGCCCAATAATTGTCTATTCTAAAAAATTAAACATAATGAATTAATACCTTTCTATAAATAACATCGATCCATGTACAAATAATAATATACTACTTCACAAGTAAAATTGTCTATTTTTCACCTAATTAACACTTTTTTTCTATAAAATCAACAAAATACGGTTTATTTTTTTTAATTTACATGTGTATCAAAAACAGACAATTACTTTGCATTAAAAAATAATATTTAATTTAATACTATTATCTCATATATAAAATATTATTAATTTATTTAAAATTCATTTTATTTAACAAAAATGTTTTCATATCCATAATTTTTTTTGGAGTACAAAATATAAAATACTTAATTAATATAAAATTGTTACGTTACCCAATATAGACAACTACTTCCATTCTCCACTATTGTATCTATTCTCAATATTTTGCCTCTCCACATTATTCATTTTTCTTGATAGAAATGGACTTAATCACAACAAAAGAAAAAACTAGAACAAAAACCAAACACAAGTTACATATTTCAAAAATGAATTACATATTATTTTACAATTGGCCCAACATCAAGCTGTGTACCCAAAAAAAAAATTTCAGCTGAGCTCCACAACAAGAAGCCAGCTGGCTTCAGCCGACATTAGGTCCAGTTTTGGAATCCAAGTACTTCATGTCAATGCCACAATGGATTACCGTGCCAATCAGTTTATCCCACACCATAGATCTTAGCCGTTATATTCCACATTATTAACCGTCTGCCCCATCTGAACCATTAACATATTTTAATTTATATTTGAACGGTTTACATGTTTGCCATATCAAATTCTGTCTCCGTACATTGCCATACAGGAACACCTTCCTATAAGATAAGAGTAAAATTTGTTTAGAACTAGAGATTTTGAAAAGTGTGAAACTTTGAGTGAAGGAGGTGAGGAGAGAAAAATCATTTCAAAAAGAAAAAGAAAAAGTACTAGTTGAAAATTTGAAATTGGTTATAAAAAAAATTTACTCCTTATATACTCCTTATATTTTTTCTTTTATAAATGTACTAAAATTTTAAAGAAAATGTTATTTTAAGCTCTTATGTTATAAAGGAAAAAGGTTTAGTTGATTAGTTTATACTTAGTAAATAAAACAAAAAAAAAATTTTAACATTTAAACTTGTTAGTCATTTTTTAAATTGTTTTATAAGAGGTGTACCCATTTTTTAAGAGTTCTCATTGAAGATTCTAAAAGACTTAGAGAAGGCGGATTATGACTTTCTTTAATTTTGAATTATTAAGCCTTTAAATAAAGAACTTTAAACTTAATTTCTGTTGATCTGCGCAGCGAATAAATTAGGAGATAATTTCGTTTTGTCTCATAAAAATCAGAAAACAGAACTAAAATAGAGAAGAAGAACAAAATAACACAACCATATATCCTGGTTCAGTTGCCTTGTGCAATGCAACCTATATCCAGTCTCCACCACAACGTTGGTGAAATTTTCACTATAATCCAAGTATTACATACACCAATTCCCTAGGACTCAACTTAATCTTATTTGAACACAACTTCAACATAAACTTGACTTGGCTATGCTAATATCTAGACTCACCACACTAAGTGCTTACCCAACTTAGCAAAGGATACCTCTCAGGTACATGACACAAGCCAGAAAATACAACCAAAAGAAATCTAAAATCACTATTGACTTTTCTCTTAAGTGTTTCTCTCAGCCTTTTTCACTCTTTTGGCTTTTTCTTAATGCCTCTCTTTCTTGCCTTTACCTCTCAAAAAAAAACTAAGAAAGATATACATTAAAACTGAAATATAAGACAATAAACATGAAGGAGATTGATGAATCACAGTTTTAACTCAATGCACTGAACCCAGCATCTGAATTCATAACTTTATTCTTCACCTTGGCATAGTGCTCCTTTTAGTGTAGGTGCAATGCTTCCAAAACTTCAAATTCTATTGTAAGATTTCACTCTTTGCTCTCTCTTTTTTGGGTTTTCTCTCCTTGAGCTCTAATGAGATTCAACTTTCCTTTGTACTTTAGTCAAAGTCATATTTAGGGTTCATCTAGAGACAACTTTTTGAATATTGAGCTTTTAGAAATTATTTCCTTCTTTTTCTTCAATCAACCCCAAAATTAGAAATTTTAAATCCGGTTCTTTATTTGAACGAGAAGTGCATAGTAGCATAAATTAGCTTACTTAGTGATAATTCCAAATTTACACCCTTAAAAGTGTGCTTTGACCCTAAATAACAATTTGAGCCTTTGATTTATAGCAGAAAAAATCAACTAATATTTTCTTCAATTTTTCCAAAAATGGCATTGCAAAGAATTGAAAGAGAAGTGAAGAAATCAACTTGCATACAAAAGAAAATTATTTACCTTTAACTTTTGACTTAGTATAACATGTTTTTTATTTGTTTGATTAGACTCTTACTTTTTTTAATTAACTTTTCTCTTTCTTTCTTCTCTTGTGCATGAACTTGAGGATAAAACTCTCTTTCTCTCTCATGTTTGACAGAATGGAAACAATGCTGAGACTTAGTTTTGGGGCTACCTTTCTTCTTGGGAATGTGGGATTGATTGGCAGATCACTTTCCATTCCACTTGATTTCTTTGTTTCCTTCTTAATGGGCTTTGTTTGTGGATCAACTAATCTTCAGCAGCATTTATTTCTTTGTTTCAATTTGTTTTGGACTGCTATTCCATCATATGGCCTTGTATCACTTAAATAAAACATCAAAACCCAGTTAGGTGTTTAACTTAATAATTAATGTTTGTCATCATCATTGAATTAGTTATATTTTTAACTCAACACTCATCTTGATCATCTACAACAATTCAAAATAAACTTGTCTAAAACCTTCGAATTCATCATGATCTTATTCAATACCCTAATACCAAGGAGTCGAAGTGCTGCTTGTGCTTTTAGGGCATCAATAATGAGCTAGTTTAGTTGGCTATCAAGATATCTACTTCATGTCAATAAAGATCATGCTTAACAAAGAGATCATATAAAAACTATGAAAGTAAAATTAGTTTAGCTGGTAATATTTACTTCACTTATTAAAGACTTTATTTTTATATTTCGCGTCACTATTTCTATTTGTTCTGTTCTTTTGGTCATATTTGAGCTTTGAATGCTTAGCTGACCCTTAGCGCATAAAGTTATGTGCTCGCAAACCCAGCACCCTCTAACCTTCATAACTAGCCCTAGCCCCTAAGAACAATTATACTTTAGGAATGTAACAATAAAATTGAAATGGTTTGTTAAACAAAAATTTAACTAGTCCAGTTTTGAAAGTTTAAAAGCATATGGTGACCTCAACAATGGACTAAAAAGGTTTTTACATGGGAAAATTGGCATCAGCTTGTTTTTTCCTCACATCTCATTATTCTAGTTTTTGTTGAAACCAAGGATATGAACTTGAAAAACATCGCTGGAGTTTGCATTTTCTAGTGGCTTTGAAGTAATTTCTCTTTGAACATGCTGTAGTGAAATTACTTGGTGCAGATGATCTCAGTTTCACACTTTCACTTGATGTTTGATTATTCCTGCTGCTATGTATAAATGAGAAGTAAAATACACGAATACAGAAAATACACACTACAGAAAATATATTCAGGCCTTTAAAATCTTTTGATCTATTGAAAATATAAAACAAAAGTTAGTTACTTTTCATCCCTAACTAAGCAAGTTCAATCAACATCAATGGATCTTAGAGGACAGAGTCTTATATGCAAGATCTATTTCCTGTTCTGTCATCTCAATTGTCTCATCACTATCATACTCGTTTGCACCAGGAGATTTTCCATTCGTTCTTCTGGTCTTGCTACTATGTTCTTTGTTTATGTTTTCAGTTTTTCTCAAATCATGACCTACACTATTTAGTTCCACCTCATAAATTCGTTTACATTCCAGTGCCTGTTTGAGAATTTCTTCCTTTGACATTGATGCCATATCTTTTCCCTGGGCATCGAACATTGCGAGCTCTTCAACAACACGAGGTAGGAATTTCCAGTCCTCAGTTCCTTTCTGGATGTCCTGGTTTAAGATAAGATAAACACAATCAGGGTGACAAACACAATCAGCAGTCACATTCTATAGCCAACTTAATTGTAAGACAATCTATTATTACCTGCTTTTCCTCAAGAGCAGATATTACATCTTTCAAACACGTCAGAATCCCCTCCGCGGCTATCTTTGTTATCTCAGTTGGATCTGGCTGGAATGATAAATATAAACTTAGACCCATGTAGCATATAACCATTAATATTAAGCACAATTGAAGTGAGAAGAATAGAAAGCTTCAGCTTTCAAGCATTTACAATTACAAGTGAGTCAGGAGCAAAATAGATATAGGTTTCCCAACAAATGAACTAGGTCACATTGCAAACCTCTTTTCTCACCCTCTCCTTTGATTTCATTCAAGTTTAGATTACTTAAAAGAAAATGACAACCTCAAGAATTAACATAAATTTTTCTTCTTTGTTAGTCGGAAATGGAAAATCATAACCTTTTCTTCTTGACTTTCCAACCACTGAACTGTTTTTTTCAAATCATCAATGGCCCACTTCTTCACTTCCGAAGGAACAAAGCATTTTCCAGCAGCAGCAATCTCTTTTCCCTGTATTATGCAGCAAACATAAGAATCTACAATAAGATTAACTGTTTTCAGGCAAACAAAAATGTTACTTAGATCCATATTCTCAAACCAAGCAAAAGAACTTGCAGGGCATTTCATCGGTCAGCTTTGACCTTTGATTTTATGGAGGCGGTTGGCTTTGAAGGCAATTCTCTTTCATGATCAGGATATCTTTTGGACGCTGATGGCCTCTTATCTGCATTCATGTATCAAATTCACAAGACTGAGTAAACTTAGAGGAAGAAAATGGTGTAGGAGTGGCAGCGGTCAGCAAAGAAGTCAAGAACAATCACATAAGAATATCCGACATAACCACCAATCTAGAATACATAGGGTGCTATTTCAGCATTCTATAGCATTGAATTGACTACTGCATACACAATTATATCACCTTCGCTGTCTTCATGTGATTTATTTCCTTTACGCCATGGTTTCCCAGCATGCATAAGGTAACTGTCAATTTCAATCAACTTCCTCTGGCTGTAACATTCTACTATCCAATCCTAAGACCCGAAACAGAGAAAAAGAAAGGACACATCATGTTACATTAGCTTAGAATGCAATCCACAAAACAAGAAGGAAATGATGCAACTAGCCATCGGGAACGGCAAAAGGGCATGGCCTAAAATCTAAATCATGCAATTAATAGTATTGTCCATAGTAAAACTGTAAAATGCATCCACTATTGCACAAAATCTGATTCATGCAGACACAACCATGAAAGGCCTACAGTCTTAAAAGTTCAAACAATGTAATAAGTAGAACAAAAATTGAACTAAAGGCTCAAAAAGAATGAAGGCATATACAAAATATCTACATGAACACAAGATAATGGACACAAAGAATGAAGGCATATACATATTATCTACAAGAACACAAGATAATGGAGGGAAAACCTTTGACACAATGGTTCCACCATCAGCTTCGACTTGGCGAAACTTAGGCGTATTTGGGAATGCACAAACCAAGAGTGTGCATTCAGAGTTCCAATCAGGTTGGTATTCTGCCCCCATTTCAATCGCATGTGACCTCAACGTTCCTCTCTCCGGATTCACAAACCCTGAAAGCACAAACACCACCCCTTCCTGTGTCCAACCATGAAAACAAAGTTGAATCAGTTACAAAGCACAAATGCACAATCAACAAATTCCAAAACCCACTAGGGTTAGTTAATCAAGTACCAGAAGCTTGTTGAAGGAGGACTTTCCAGCATTTTCACGTGATTTCTCGCCTTCAGCATCCAAAGATGGTTTCTTTTCTCGATTTTCTTCCTCGTTCTCGTTCTCCTCCGTTGAACTCATCCAAGATGGCAGGTTCCGCTTCGAACCTTTGCTATTACCGCAACTTCTCTTGTTATTGGACATGGCAGAAAACCACTCGTGAGAGTGCCAAAAAATGGAACTTGAAACAACAACCAAGCTCAAGGCTTAAGAATAAGAAATTTGAGGTCCAATTCAAAATTCAACAAATTGCTCCAAAATCTCATCGATCAAGAAATGCAAGAGACAAATATACATTGGCACTTGGCAGGAACAATAAAGAAAACAGAAAGCAACCTCCTCTTCTTTCTTTGCTCCAATTGTGATGTAATAATAGTTTCGCTTCAGCTTGGTCACTCTTGTGATTTCATCATTTCAGAAACCGAATAGTTGAGTGAAGGAATCTTATACCAGTATTTCTGTAAATTTTAATTAATAGATATTATATATTTTTTTTTTATCACTGTTATGAGAATCAGGTTGGAAATCGAGAAGCGATTCAAGATAAAAATCAATTAACAATAAATTTGTCAAAAAATAAAGAATAAATTACTATTTGTATCCATAAAAGATATAAATGTTGACAAATGTACTTATATAAGAATAAAATGACAATTATAACTACGAAAGATGGCTTCCATGTGCTAAGAGTATCCGGACGTTGGTTACACAATTTGTCCGTTAGAGTATTCTTGGTACACAAAAACTATCTTCCGTGAATACAGTTGTTGTTTTATTCTTATATAAATACATTTGTCAACGTTTGTATCTTTTATGGATACAACTGGTAATTTATTCAAAAATAAAATAATAATAATAAATTATTTATAAAATAGAAAAATTGGTCAAATGTGTTGTAAAATAAATAAAGACTATATATAAACTAAAAAGTATAAATAGAAGACTTTAGCATTAATATAATTAGCTCAATAAAGATGATTTATATATTTAATAGTAGTAACGAAAAGAGAGAAAGAAACTATTAATAGTGTATAAAGAGAAATAATGGTATTTTTTTGCTTCTGTGTGTGTTTATTACTTCTGACTATACCTCTTATTTATACTTATACAATATTAGCTTTTTCAAGCTTTGGAAAGGATGGCACTGTCTACATTAAAGATTTGTATTATCCAAGCACCTTTAATTGGATAAAGAGTTGGTGGTCATCCATACTGTAACACTCTCCTTTGGATGACCATTATGAATATGCCTCATTAAAACCTTATTAAAGAAAACCCAATGGGAAAAACTTTAGTGAAGGAAAAAGAGTACAATATTATTTGTGATGGGAACTGCTCATTAAAAACCTTGTTAAGAAAAAATCCAATAGGAAAAAAATCTGACCAAGGAAAAAAGAGTACAGTCTCCCCTTCTTATTGACATCATTTAATGTCTCGAAATCAGTGCATCCCAATTTCATGTACCAATCTTTCAAATGAGGATTTTGGGAGTGACTTTGTGAATAAATTTGCCAGATTGTCACTTGAGCGGATCTATTGGACATCAATTGTCCCTGATTTTGAAGATCATGAGTGAAGAAGAATTTAAGAGAAATACGCTTTGTTCTATCGCCTTTAATGCATCCGCCTTTAAGTTGAGCAATGCATGCTGTATTATCTTCAAACAGGACAGTTGGAGCTATCTTATGATCAATCAGTCCACATGATGACAGAATATATTGGATCAAACTCCTGAGCCAAAAACACTCGCGACTTACTTAATGTATTGCTAGTATTTCAACATGATTAGAGGATGTTGCTGCAATTGTTTGTTTCGTGGACCTCCATGATATAGCTGTACCACCATATGTGAATAGGTATCCTGTTTGAGATCTCCCTTTATGTGGATCAGACAAGTATCCAGCATCTGCATAGCCAACTAATTGTGACTTGGATCCATAGGGATAAAACAATCCCATATCAACCGTTCCATGAAGATATCGAAAGATTTGTTTGATTCTACTCCAATGTCTTCTAGTTGGAGAGGAACTATATCTTGCTAGTAAATTCACAGCAAATGATATATCGGGTCGTGTATTATTAGCAAGATACATTAGCGCTCCAATGGCACTAAGATATGGTACTTCAGGACCAAGGATATCTTCATTCTCTTCTTTAGGACGGAATTGATTTTTTTCACATCTAAGGATCTTACGATCATTGGGGTACTCAAGGGATGTGATTTATCCATATAAAATCTTTTTAAGATCTTTTCTGTGTATGTTGTTTGTTGAATAAAGATCCCATTTTTTATATGCTCGATCTGTAGGCCGAGACAAAATTTAGTCCTTCCAAGATCTTTTATCTCAAACTCTTCTTTTAGAATTTTTATAATTGTTGGAATGTCTTCAGGAGTCCCAATGATATTTAAATCATCAACGTACACAGCAATTATAATGAATCCAGATGCAGATTTCTTTATGAAAACACATGGATAGATATAATTATTCTTGAATCCATTTTTGGCCAGATACTCAATAAGATGATTATACCACATTTGTCCAGATTGCTTTAGACCGTATAAAGATCTTTGCAATTTGACTGAGTATAACCCCTGTAAATATTCATTGGATGGTTTAGATATCTTTAGTCCTTCAGGGACTGTTCATACCTTGGGTCAAGCTGTCCGACCCGGGATGTTCTACAGACAAAGCGTCCGACCTCTTCAGGTCAGGACGACCCAACCTGTTCTCAAAGAGCTCGGCCAAATCACCAGGAGAGCCCAAAAATGGCCTAAATGGAGGACCACGCCCCAAATCCTAAGGCAGCCCAAGCCTACGTGGAGAAGGGCGGTTCCCTTGAAGATAAGATGACCTCACTTGAAAGATAAGATAAAGATAAGATAAGATAAGATAACTAACTTATCTTATCTAAGAAGATCACTCTACGCCATTATAAATACACTGGAGCACCCAGGTATAACTCATACTCTGATTCTACAAAAAAACCTGCTTAATACCCTTGCTAACTTAAGCATCGGAGTCCCTTGCAGGTACCACCACCCTCCGGTGATGAAGGATCAGCACCATCACCAAGTCCAACAAGTCAGACACAACAGCTCCGGCCAGTACAGAAGATCTCATCCGAGATCGACCTACAGTTTCAGGTAACCCTCAGAACATTGGCGCTGTTGCCGGGGACCCTGGAAGTCATCATATCACTATGGCAGACGACCATGACAATGATCACAATTCAGATCTAGAGGATAGAACGTCGCACAAAAACGCGGACACTACACCAAAGGATACTTCTCAACTTAACAACAAAAAGAATTCTCCAAAGACAGGAGCCATGGAGGCGCTTCAAGACCATTCAAAATAGCTTGAAGAAGAAGCCCTACGTCAACGAGAGGCTGAGAAAGACCTACAGAAGGAAATAAGGCGACGCCGGGAATTAGAAGACAAACTCCTGAAACTCGAAGCCGATAGAAGAACTGAAGATTGATGGTTTAGAAGTTATAATAAATTCTCGTTGCAAGTATAGTTTCTAAACCAAGCAATCAACCTTTCTTACAAACGTTTTTGGTTGTCACAATTAACAAACCCCTTTGGAATTGATAACCGAAGTATTTAAACCTCGGGTCATCTTCTCAAGGAATTACAGGAAAGTATGATTTATTATTGGTTATGCAAAGGTGTATTTTGGGGTTTTGAAAAGGTTTGAACAAATAATTTAATTGATAAGAAAAATAAATTAATAATTAGAAAATCTCTTGGCAAGGTATGAAAACTGGAAGTCCTATCCTAGTTATCCTTATCAATGGTGATGAGAATTATATTTATGCTACCACTAAGTCAACCTCTAACTATGAAGGTTAGTTAAGTGGACAAACTAATTTAATACCTAAAGTCCTAGTCAACTCCTCAAGGAAAGACTAGATTTATAGGAATCTAAAAATAATAATTATCACTCACATTGAGTTTGACAACTCAAGAGTTACCAATTAATCAACCAAAGCCAAAAGGAAAAATCTAAATTATTTATATAAATAAAAGGAAGCAATCATGAGTCTGAAATACCTCAAATTGTATTAAGAAAATCATAACATGAATGTCATTAAACAAATAAAAGAGAAAATAAATAGAAGAACATTGAACCTGAGATGAAGAAGAAATATTCCTAATCCTAATAAAAATCATAATCTTAATTCTAAGAGAGGAGAGAACCTCTCTCTCTAAAAACTACATCTAAATTGTGAAAAGTGTGTATTATGATATGATCTCCAGTGATGTCTTGAGTCTCTGCATGTTCCCTGACTTTAATATGTGTTTTTGGACCAAAAACTGGGTTGAAATGCGGCCCAAAATCTCTGCCACCGACTTCTGTAATTCTGCAGATTGCGCACGTCACGCGGCCTCGTCGTCCACGTGATCGCGTCACTTAGCGTTTTTCGTACCATGCGTGCGCGTCGTCCACGCATTCGCGTCGTTCGTGCAGCTTCCAGTCTGCACGGTCGCGTCCCGCACACGAACGCGTCACTCTGATTTCTTCCATTTCACACGGTCACGTGAGCCATGCGACCGCGTGACTTCTCGCTGGTCATCTCCTCAATTCCTTGTGTTCCTTCCATTTTTGCATGCTTCCTCTTCATTCCTTACGCCATCCTTGCCCTATGAAGCCTGAAACACTTAACACACAGATCACGGCATCGAATGGTACGAAGGAAAATAAAAATAAAAATATATAACTAAAAGGTCTTTAGGAAGCAAGTTTTCAATCATAAAACAATTTGGGAAGGAATTGTAAATACATGCTAATCACATGAATAAGTGGGTAAAAAGCTTGATAAAACCACTCAATCAAACACAATATAAACCATAAAATAATGGTTTATCACTGATCTCAAGACCAAAGCCAACCGATCCCCTCATGAGGAAGGCTCCCGCAAGGAACAAGATCCATTCGCCAAGGAGATCATGAAGACCAAAATCCCAAAAGACTTTAAACTCCCAGACATGACTTTATATGATGGCACAACAGATCCCTGCCATCATCTTAGCAATTTCAGAAGTAGAATATACCTCACCGATGCCTCATATGCAGTTCATTGCAAAGCCTTTCCGACTACTTTAACAAAGACGGCAATTAGATAGTTCGACAATCTACCTCTTAGGTCCATCTCGAGTTTCGACGACTTGGCCAAAAAATTTTTGGCCAGATTCTCTATCCAAAAAGACAAAGCTAAACACGCTCCAAGTCTATTAGGAATCAGGCAAAGAGAACGGGAAACTCTCCGCAACTATATAGAAAGATTCAACAAAATGTGCCTGGACATACAGAACCTACCAACAGAGGCCGCCATTATGGGCTTCATTAATGGCTTGCGAGAATGACCTTTTAGTCAATCTATATCGAAAAAATACCCTACATCTCTGAACAAAGTACAAGAATGAGCAGAGAAGTACATCAACATGGAGGAAAACTCCTGACTAGGAGAGACCTCGAAATCCGGATTCGCCTCCCAGGATAAGGACAAAGAATCCAAAAAGAAGGAAGATCGACATGTTGAAAAAATAAAAAAATTCCACAATTACACCCCCTTCGACTGTCTCTTGTGGATGTCTACAGAGATGTTTGCAACACTAAAAAAATACCCCCAACTCGGCCACTCAAAGGCAAAAAAGGAGGAGAAAATCGGGCTGAATATTGTGAATATCATCGGATTCACGGGCATTCCACCAATGAGTGTTTTGATTTAAAAAATGTCATAGAAAAACTAGTAAGAGAGGGAAAGCTAGATCGGTATCTGGCCACCCGTGACGATGAGCAAAGAAAAAAGAAGAAGAGCAGAAGATGTTGGACAAACCGAGCGATCACCTCATACACCAGAAAGACATGTCCACATGATACACGGCTGATTTGCAGGGGGAGGAATATCCAAATCATCTCGCAAAAGACATCTCAAAGACATATATCATGTCGAAGGGAAGAAGGAAGCACCCGACATCCCCGCGATTACTTTCACTAAAGAAGACGCATCCGGCATCACATCAGGACACAACGATCCCATGGTCATCACTATTATACTGGCAAATGCAAATCTCCACTGCACGCTGATAGACCAGGGGAGCTCCGCCGACATCTTATTCAAAACTGCCTTCGACAAGCTCGGCTTGGAAGAAAAAGAACTCAGAGCATATCCGAACAGCCTGTTCGGACTAGGAGATACCCCGGTTCAACCGATGGGATACATCTCGCTACACACAACTTTCAAAAAAGAAAACCAGTCAAGAACACTCAAGATAGATTACATCGTAGTCAACGTAAGTTCAGCCTACAATGCCCTAATAGGTCGGACAACATTGAATCAGCTCGGTGCAATAGTCTCAACTCCACATCTATGCATGAAATTCCCAACTGTAGGGAGGATAGCCACGATAAAAGCATATCAGAAGATGGCGCGCCACTGTTACAACATAAGTCTAAACCTTAGAGGCAGAGGAGAAAAATTCCACACAATCGAACTCGGTGGAGTTTAGAGACGGGAAGAACTCCACCCACAACCTGAAGGTGAAATAGAGAAAGTCCAGATCGAGGATACCCCGGAGCAAACAATCAATATCGGTACACTCCTAAAAAGAGACATAAAAGAATCACTCATACAGTTCCTACGAGTAACGTCGACCTCTTTGCGTGGAAGGCCACAGACATGCCAGGCATAGATCCCAAGTTAATGTGCCACAAGCTAACAGTCTACCCAGGATCTCGGCCAGTGCAGCAGAGGCGTAGAAAGCTCGGACCAGAACGCTCTCAAGCTGTGGAAGAGCAGGTACAAGCACTACTGGAGGCAGGATTCATAAGAGAAGTCAAATACCCACTATGGCTTGCTAACATCTTCTTGGTGAAAAAATCAAACGGGAAGTGGCGAATGTGCACCGACTACACCGATCTCAACAAAGCCTGCCCAAAAGATCCTTATCCACTCCCAAGCATCGACGCACTGGTCGATGCCTCCTACAGATATAAATACCTCTCATTTATGGACGCATACTCGGGATACAACCAAATCCCAATGTACCCACCTGACCAAGAAAAAACTTCATTCTTAACCCCAAAGGCAAACTACTGCTACATCGTCAAGCCCTTCGGTCTTAAAAATGCGGGAGCTACTTATCAGAGATTAATGAATAAGGTTTTTTCGGATCACATCGGAAAAGTCATAGAAGTCTACGTGGAAGAACATGCTAATAAAGACACAAAACAAAGAGATGTTATTGTCCTATCTAACCCAAGTATTCGACACTATAAGACGGCATGGTGATGAGCGGATAATTTATACGCTTTTTGGCATTGTTTTTAGTATGTTTTTAGTATGTTTTAGTTAGTTTTTAGTATATTTTTATTAGTTTTTAGTTAAAATTCACTTTTCTGGACTTTACTATGAGTTTGTGTGTTTTTCTGTGATTTCAGGTATTTTTTGGCTGAAATTGAGGAACCTGAGCAAAAATCTGATTCAGAGACTGAAAAGGACTGCAGATGCTGTTGGATTCTAATCTCCCTGCACTCGAAGTGAATTTTCTGGAGCTACAGAAGCCCAATTGGTGCGCTCTCAATGGCGCTGGAAAGTAGACATCCTGGGCTTTCCAGCAATGTATAATAGTTTATACTTTGCCCGAGATTTGATGGCCCAAACCGGCGTTCCAAATCAGCTCAAGAATGCCCGGCGTTAAACGCCGGAACTGGCACAAGAATGGGAGTTAAACGCCCAAACTGGCACAAAAGCTGGCGCTTAACTCCAAGAAAAGTCTCTACACATGAAAACTTCAATGTTCAGCCCAAGCACACACCAAGTGGGCCTAGAAGTGGATTTTTATGTCATTTACTCATCTCTGTAAACACTAGGCTACTAGTTCTCTACATATAGGACCTTTTACTATTGTATTCTCATCTGGGTAGCTATCTTTGAGTAGTTTTATGCTATCTTAGATCATGGGGGCTGGCCTCACGGCCATGCCTAGACCTTGTTCTTATGTATTTTCAACGGTGGAGTTTCTACACACCATAGATTAAGGTGTGGAGCTCTGCTGTACCTCAAGTATTAATGCAATTACTATTGTTCTTCTATTCAATTCAGCTTGTTCTTATTCTAAGATATTCATTCGTACCCAAGAACATGATGAATGTGATGATTATGTGACGCTCATCATCATTCTCACTTATGAACGCGTGCCTGACAACCACCTCCGTTCTACAAGCAAACAAGGCTTGAATGTATATCTCTTGGATTCCTAAACAGAATCTTCGTGGTATAAGCTAGAATTGATGGCGGCATTCAAGAGAATCCAGAAGGTCTAAACCTTGTCTGTGGTATTCTGAGTAAGATTCAATGATTGAATGACTGTGACGAGCTTCAAACTCCTGAAGGCTGGGCGTTAGTGACAGACACAAAAGAATCAATGGATTCTATTCCAACCTGATTGAGAACCGACAGATGATTAGCCGTGCCGTGACAGGGTGCGTTGAACATTTTCACTGAGAGGACGGGACTGTAGCCACTAACAACGGTGATGCCCAACATACAGCTTGCCATGGAAAGGAGTAAGAAGGATTGGATGAAGACAGTAGGAAAGCAGAGAGACAGAATGGACAAAGCATCTCCATACGCTTATCTGAAATTCTCACCAATGAATTACATAAGTATCTCTATCTTGTTTTATGCTTTATTCATAAATCATCCATAACCATTTGAATCTGCCTGACTAAGATTTACAAAATGACTATAGCTTGCTTCATACCAACAATCTCCGTGGGATCGACCCTTACTCGCGTAAGGTTTATTACTTGGACGACCCAGTGCACTTGCTGGTTAGTTGTGCGAAGTTGTGATAAAGAGTTGAGATTGCAATTGAGCGTACCATGTTGATGGCGCCATTGATGATCACAATTTCGTGCACCAAGTTTTTGGCGCCATTGCCGGGGATTGTTTGAGTTTGGACAACTGACGGTTCATCTTGTTGCTTAGCTTAGGTATTTTTCTTTAGAGTTCTTAAGAATGAATTCTAGTGTTTCAAGGTGATGTTCTTATCATCACCAAAGCTGATTGATTCTCATCAATTTAGCTCTTGAATGTAATGTCCTGCGGAAGCTTGGCTAGCCATGTCTAATTCCTTTAGACTAAAGTTTTAGACTAACATTGCATGATTCCTGGAATTCTCATTATGAATTTTGATATCCTTATTTTCTTTCAATTTTCGAAAAAAATCCAAAAAAAATTACAAAATCATAAAAACCAAAAATATTTTATGTTTCTTGTTGAGTCTAGTGTCTCATTTTAAGTTTGGTGTCAATTGCATGTTTCTGTTCTTCTTGCATTCATTCATGTGTCTTAAGTGATCTTCAAGATGTTCTTGATGATTTCCTTGCTCTGATCTTTAAATTCTCTTGTCTTGAGTATTTTTTGTGTTTCTCATGTGCATTCTCATTTTGTTAGTGTCAATAGTATACAAACTTCTAAGTTTGGTGTCTTGCATGCATTATTTATTTGATTTTAGTTGCATTTTGATTATTCCTCATCATTAAAAATCCAAAATAATTTTTTTTTGTGTCTTTTCAAGTCAATAATACAGAGAATTGAAGATTCAGAACATTCAGCAGAGGAATTACACAGAAAAAGCTGGGCGTTCAAAACGCCCAGTGAGGAAGGCAAATTGGCATTTAAACGCCAGCCAGGGTGCCTGGTTGGACGTTTAACGCCCAAAAGGGTAGTGTTTTGGGCGTTAAATGCCAGAATGGAAACCATTCTGGGCGTTTAACGCCAGGATGGCACAAGAGGGAAGATTGTGTTTTTAATGCAAATTTTTTTTGCAAGTTTTCAAAATTTTTCAAAATCAATTATTTTTCAAATCATAACTTTTCAATCATATGTTTTCAAAATCAATTTCTTTCCTTTTTCAAAGATACTTGCTAACAATTAATGATTTGATTCAACATTTCAAGTATGTTGCCTTTTCTGTTGAGAAAGGTTTAATGCCTGAATTATATCTTTTCTTGTTAGCCAAGTCATTGATTTTTAAAATCAAATCTTTTTAAATTGTTTTTCAAATCATAACTTTTAAATCATATCTTTTTAATCACATCTTTTTCAAAATAGTTTTCAATCATATCTTTTTAATTTCTAATTTCAAAATCTTTTTCAAAAATCACCTAATTTCTTTTCCACTCTTGGTTTTCGAAAATCAATTAGTAATTTTTCAAAATGTTTTTAAAATCTTTTTAATTTATTTTCGAAAATTTCTTCCCCTCTTCTCACATCCTTCTATTTATGGACTAACACTACTCCTCAATGCACAATTCGAACTCTATCTTTCCTTGATAAGTTCAAATTTTCTACCTCTTCCTTCTATTTTTCTTTTCCTCTGACACTTCAAGGAATCTCTATACTGTGACATAGAGGATTCCATATTTTCTTGTTTTCTTCTCTTTCATATGAGCAGGAGCAAAGAGAAAAGCATTCTTGTTGAGGCTGACCCTGAACCTGAAAGGACCTTGAAGCGAAAGCTAAGAGAAGCTAAGGCACAACTCTTTGTAGAGAACCTAACAGAAATCTTCAAAGAAGAAGAACCCATGGCAGCCGAAAACAACAATAATGCCAACAATGCAAGGAAGGTGCTGGGTGACTTTACTGCACCTACTCCCGACTTTTATGGGAGAAGCATCTCTATCCCTGCCATTGGAGCAAACAACTTTGAGCTTAAGCCTCAATTAGTTTCTCTAATGCAACAGAATTGCAAGTTCCATGGACTTCCATTGGAAGATTCTCATCAGTTTTTAGCTGAATTCTCGCAAATTCATGACACTGTCAAGACCAATGGGGTTGACCCTGAAGTCTACAAACTTATGCTATTCCCTTTTGTTGTAAGAGACAGAGCTAAGATATGGTTGGACTCACAACCTAAAGAAGGCCTGAACTCTTGGAAAAAGCTAGTCAATGCCTTCTTGGCAAAGTTCTTTCCACCTCAAAAATTGAGTAAGCTTAGAGTGGAAGTCCAAACCTTCAGACAGAAGGAAGGAAAATCCCTCTATGAAGCTTGGGAAAGATACAAATAATTAATCAGAAAGTGTCCCTCTGACATGCTTTCTGAATGGAGCATCATAGGTATTTTCTATGATGGTCTGTCTGAACTGTCCAAGATGTCTTTGGATAGCTCTGCTGGAGGATCTCTTCATCTGAAGAAGACGCCTACAGAAGCTCAAGAGCTCATTGAAATGGTTGCAAATAACCAATTCATGTACACTTCTGAAAGGAATCCTGTGAACAATGGGACGAACCAGAAGAAAGGAGTTCTTGAGATTGATACTCTGAATGCCATATTGGCTCAGAACAAAATATTGACTCAGCAAGTCAATATGATTTCTCAAAGTCTGTCTGGAATGCAAACTGCACCAGGCAGTACTAAGGATGCTTCATCTGAAGAAGAAGCTTATGATCCTGAGAACCCTTCAATGGAAGAGGTGAATTACATGGGAGAATCCTATGGAAACACCTATAATTCTTCATGGAAAAATCATCCAAATCTCTCATAGAAGGATCAACAGAGACCTCAACAAGGTTTCAACAACAATAATGGTGGAAGAAACAGGTTTAGCAATGGCAAGCCTTTTCCATCATCTTCTCAGCAACAGACAGAGAATTCTAAGCAGAGCCACTCTTACTTAGCAACCATGGTCTCTGATCTAATCAAAACCACTCAAAGTTTCATGACTGAAACAAGGTCCTCCATTAGGAACTTGGAGGCACAAGTGGGTCAGCTGAGTAAGAAAGTTACTGAACTCCCTCCTAGTACTCTTCCAAGCAATACAGAAGAGAATCCAAAAGGAGAATGCAAGGCCATTAACATGACCTACATGGCCGAACTAGGAGAGGAAGAAGAGGCAGTGAATGCCATTGAGGAAGACCTCAATGGACGTCCACTAGCCTCCAATGAGTTCCCTAATGAGGAACCATGGAAATCTGAGGCTCACACTGAGACCATAGAGATTCTATTGGATTTACTTCTGCTATTCATGAGCTCTGATGAGTATTCTTCCTCTGAAGAGGATGAGTATGTCACTGAAGAGCAAGTTGCTAAATACCTTGGAGCAATCATGAAGCTAAATGACAAGTTATTTGGTAATGAGACTTGGGAGGATGAACCCCCTTTGCTCACCAAAGAACTGGATGACTTGTCTAGGAAGAGATTACCTCAAAAGAGACAGGATCCTAGGAAGTTTTTAATACCTTGTACCATAGGCACCATGACCTTCAAGAAGGCCTTGTGTGACCTAGGGTCAAGTGTAAACCTCATGCATCTCTCTGTAATGGAGAAGCTAGGGATCTTTGAGGTACAAGCTGCAAGAATCTCACTAGAGATGGCAGACAATTCAAGAAAACAAGCCTCTGAACTTGTAGAGGATGTTTTGGTAAAGGTTGAAGACCATTACATCCCTGCTGATTTTATAGTCCTAGAGACTGGGAAGTGCATGGATGAATCCATCATCCTTGGCAGACCCTTCCTAGCCACAGCAAAGGCTGTGATTGATGTGGACAGAGGAGAATTGACCATTCAAGTGAATGAAGAATCCTTTGTGTTTAAGGCTCAAGGATATCCCTCTGTCACCATGGAGAGGAAGCATGAAGAGCTTCTCTCAAAATAGAGTCAAACAGAGCCCCCACAGTCAAACTCTAAGTTTGGTGTTGGGAGGCCACAACCAACTTCTAAGTTTGGTGTTGAACCCCCACATTCAAACTCTAAGTTTGGTGTTGGGAGGTTCCAACATTACTCTGAGCATCTGTGAGGCTCCATGAGAGCCCACTGTCAAGCTACTGACATTAAAGAAGCGCTTGTTGGGAGGCAACCCAATGTTATATTTATCTATTTTCCTTTGTTATTTTATGTTTTCTGTAGGTTGATGATCATGGAAAGTCACAAAATCAATTGAAAAAGCAAAAACAGAATGAAAAATAGCACACCCTGGTGGAAGACCTTGCTGGCGTTTAAACGCCAGTAAGAGCAGTAAATGGGCATTTAACGCCCAGTCTGGCACCATTCTGGGCGTTTAACGCCAGAAAGGGGCACCAGACTGGCGTTAAACGCCAGGAAAGGGCAAGAAGTTGGCGTTAAACGCCAGAAATGGGCACCAGCCCGGCGTTTAACGCTAGAATTGGCATAAAGAGCAATTTTGCTCGCCACTTGGTGCAGGGATGAATTTTCCTTGACACCTCAGGATCTGTGGACCCCATAGGATCCCCACCTACCCCACCACCCTCTCTCTTCTTCTTCACCCATTCACCAATCACCTCAACCACTCTTCCCCAAAAACCCCTTACCTATCAAATCCCACTATTCTCTTCACCACTCACATCCATCTTTCATAAAACCTCACTTACCTCACCATTCAAATTCAAACCACTTTCCCTCCCAAACCCACCCTCCCATAGCCGAACCCTACCCCTCTCTCCACCCCTATATAAACCCAGTTTCACACAACCTAAACACTACTTCTCCCCCTTTGGCCGAACCACAAAAGCCATCTCCATCTCCTCTATTTCTTTTTTTTCTACTCTCTTCTTTCTTCTTTTGCTCGAGGACGAGCAAACTTTTAAGTTTGGTGTGGTAAAAGCATTGCTTTTTTTTCCATAACCATTTATGGCATCCAAGGCCGGAGAAACCTCTAGAAAGAGGAAAGGGAAGGCAAAAGCTTCCACCTCCGAGTCATGAGAGATGGAGAGATTCATCTCAAGGGTGCATCAAGACCACTTCTATGAAGTTGTGGCCTTGAAGAAGGTGATCCCCGAGGTCCCTTTCAAACTCAAAAAGAGTGAATATCCGAAGATCCGACATGAGATCCGAAGAAGAGGTTGGGAAGTTCTTACCAACCCCATTCAACAAGTCAGAATCTTAATGGTTCAAGAGTTCTATGCCAATGCATGGATCACCCAGAGCCATGATCAAAGTATGAACCTGAACCCAAAGAATTGGCTTACAATGGTTCGGGGGAAATGCTTAGATTTTAGTCCGGAAAATGTAAGGTTGGCATTCAACTTGCCCATGATGCAAGGAGATGAACACCCTTACACTAGAAGGGTCAACTTTGATCAAAGGTTGGACCAAGTCCTCATAGACATTTGTGAAGAGGGCGCTCAATGGAAGAGAGATTCAAGAGGGAAGCCGGTTCAACTAAGAAGGCATGACCTCAAGCCCGTGGCTAGGGGATGGTTGGAGTTTATCCAACGCTCAATCATTCCCACTAGCAACCGGTCTGAAGTTACTATAGACCGGGCCATCATGATTCATAGCATCATGATTGGAGAGGAAGTAGAAGTTCATGAGGTTATAGCCCAAGAGCTTTATAAGGTGGCGGACAAGTCCTCTACCTTGGCAAGGTTAGCCTTTTCTCATCTTATTTGTCACCTTTGTTATTCAGTTGGAATTGACATAGAGGGAGACACCCTCATTGATGAGGACAAGCCCATCTCTAAGAAAAGGATAGAGCAAACAAGAGATCCCATTCATCATGAAATCCCTGAGATACCTCAAGGGATGCACTTTCCTCCATAAAACTATTGGGAGCAAATCAACACCTCCCTAAGAGAATTGAGTTCCAACATGGGACAACTAAGGGTGGAGCACCAAGAACATTCCATCCTCCTCCATGAAATTTGAGAAGATCAAAGAATCATGAGAGAGGAGCAACAAAGACAAGGAAGGGACATTGAGTAGCTCAAGCACTCCATAAGATCTTCAAGAGGAAGAACAAGCCGCCATCACCAAGGTGGACTCGTTCTTTAATTTCCTTGTTCTTTATTTTCTGTTTTTCGAATTTCATGCTTATGTTTATCTATGTTTGTGTCTTATGATCATTAGTGTCTTAGTGTCTATGCCTTAAATTTATGAATGTCCTATGAATCCATCACTTTTCTTAAATGAAAAATGTTCTTAATTGAAAAAGAGAAGAATTGCATGAATTTTAAATTTTATAACAGATTAATTATTTTGATGTGGTGGCAATACTTTTGTTTTCTGAATGTATGCTTGAACAGTGCATATGCCTTTTGAATTTGTGGTTCATGAATGTTGGCTCTTGAAAGAATGATGAAAAAGGAGACATGTTACTGAGGATCTGAAAAATCATAAAAATAATTCTTGAAGCAAGAAAAAGCAGTGAATACAAAAAAAAAAAAATAAAAAAAGAAAAAAGAAAAAGAAAAAGAAAAAAATAATAAAGTTGTGATCCAAGGCAAAAAGAGTGTGCTTAAGAACCCTGGACACCTCTAATTGGGGACTCTAGCAAAGCTGAGTCACAATCTGAAAAGGTTCACCCAATTATGTGTCTATGGCATGTATGTATCCGGTGGTAATACTGGAAGACAGAGTGCTTTGGGCCACGGCCAAGACTCATAAAGTAGCTGTGTTCAAGAATCATCATACTTAACTAGGAGAATCAATAACACTATCTGGATTCAGAGTTCCTATAGAAGCCAATCATTCTGAATTTCAAAGGATAAAGTGAGATGCCAAAACTGTTCAGAGGCAAAAAGCTAAAACCCCCCCTCATCTAATTAATACTGATCTTCATAGATGTTTTTGGAATTTATTGCATATTATCTTCTTTTTATCTTATTTGATTTTCAGTTGCTTGAGGACAAGCAATAATTTAAGTTTGGTGTTGTGATGAGCGGATAATTTATACGCTTTTTACCATTATTTTTAGTATGTTTTTAGTATGTTTTAGTTAGTTTTTAGTATATTTTTATTAGTTTTTAGTTAAAATTCACTTTTCTGGACCTTACTATGAGTTTGTGTGTTTTTCTGTGATTTCAGGTATTTTCTGGCTGAAATTGAGGGACCTGAGCAAAAATCTGATTCAGAGACTGAAAAGGACTGCAGATGCTGTTGGATTTTGACCTCCCTGCACTCGAAGTGGATTTTCTGGAGCAGCAGAAGCCCAATTGGCGCGCTCTTAACGGCGATGGAAAGTAGACATCCTGGACTTTCCAGCAATGTATAATAGTCCATACTTTGCCCGAGATTTGATGGCCCAAACCGACGTTCCAAATCAGCTCAAGAATGCCCGGCGTTAAACGCCGGAACTGGCACAAGAATGGGAGTTAAACGCCCAAACTGGCACAAAAGCTGGCGTTTAACTCCAAGAAAAGTCTCTACACATGAAAGCTTCAATGCTCAGCCCAAGCACACACTAAGTGGGCCCGGAAGTGGATTTTTATGTCATTTACTCATCTCTGTAAACCCTAGGCTACTAGTTCTCTACATATAGGAACTTTTACTATTGTATTCTCATCTGGGTAGCTATCTTTGAGTAGTTTTATGCTATCTTAGATCATGGGGGCTGGCTTCACGACCATGCCTAGGCCTTGTTCTTATGTATTTTCAACGGTGGAGTTTCTACACACCATAGATTAAGGTGTGGAGCTCTGCTGTACCTCAAGTATTAATGCAATTACTATTGTTCTTCTATTCAATTCAGCTTGTTCTTATTCTAAGATATTCATTCGTACCCAAAAACATGATGAATGTGATGATTATGTGACGCTCATCATCATTCTCACTTATGAACGCGTGCCTGACAACCACCTCTGTTCTACAAGCAAACAAGGCTTGAATGTATATCTCTTGGATTCCTAAACAGAATCTTCGTGGTATAAGCTAGAATTGATGGTGGCATTCAAGAGAATCCGGAAGGTCTAAACCTTGTCTGTGGTATTCTAAGTAGGATTCAATGATTGAATGACTGTGATGAGCTTCAAACTCCTGAAGGCTGGACGTTAGTGACAAACACAAAAGAATCAATGGATTCTATTCCAACCTGATTGAGAACCGACAGATGATTAGCCGTGCCGTGACAGGGTGCGTTGAACATTTTCACTGAGAGGACAGGACTGTAGCCACTGACAACGGTGATGCCCAACATACAGCTTGCAATGGAAAGGAGTAAGAAGGATTGGATGAAGACAGTAGGAAAGCAGAGAGACGGAATGGACAAAGCATCTCCATACGCTTATCTGAAATTCTCACCAATGAATTACATAAGTATCTCTATCTTGTTTTATGCTTTATTCATAAATCATCCATAACCATTTGAATCTGCCTGACTAAGATTTACAAAATGACCATAGCTTGCTTCATACCAATAATCTCCGTGGGATCGACCCTTACTCGCGTAAGGTTTATTACTTGGACGACCCAGTGCACTTGCTGGTTAGTTGTGCGAAGTTGTGATAAAGAGTTGAGATTGCAATTGAGCGTACCATGTTGATGGCGCCATTGATGATCACAATTTCGTGCACCACATGGCATGCGACTCAATCCCGCAAAATGCACCTTCACAGTAGAAGCTGGCAAATTCTTGGGTTTTATGATCACACAGAGAGAAATCGAGGCAAACTCGGATAAATGCCGGGCCATACTTGACATGAAAAGTCCGACTTGTGTCAAAGAGGTACAACAACTCAACGGGAGGTTGGCAGCTGTTCATACCCTGGGTCGAGCTGTCCGACCCGGGATGTTCTACAGACAAAGCGATCGACCTCTTCAGGTCAGACTATCTGACCTCTTCTCAAAGAGCTCGGTCAAATTACCAGGAAAAGCCCAGTAAAGGGCCCAAATAGAGGAACACGACCCAAATCCAAAGGCAGTCGAAGCCTATAGAGATAAGGGCGGTTCCCTTGAAGATAAGATGACCTCACCCAAAGATAAGATAAAATAAGATAAGATAAGATAACTAACTTATCTTATCTAAAAAGGTCAGCCCAACACCATTATAAATACACTAGAGCACCCAGGTATAACTCATACTCTGATTCTACTAAATACCTACTTAATACGCTTGCTAACTTAAGCATCAGAGTCCCTTGCAAGTACCCCCACCCTTTGGGGACGAAGGATCAGCACCACCACCAAGTCCAACAAATCGGACACGGCGGCTCTAGCCACCATCATCAAGTCAGACACAACTGCTCCGACCAGTACAGAAGATCTCGTCCGAGATCGACCTACAGTTTCAGGTAACCCTCGGAACATTGCCGCCGTTGCCGGGGAACCTGGAAGTCATACCATCACTATGGCGGACAACCATGATAACGATCATAATTCAGACCTGGAGGATAGAACACCGCATAAAAATGCGGACACTACCCCAGAGAATACTCCTCAGCCTAACAACAAAAAGAATTCAAACTTGGGAGCCATGGAGTTACTTCAAGACCGTCTAAAACAACTTGAAGAAGACGCTCTATGTCAACGAGAGGCTGAAAAAGACTTATAGAAGGAAATAAGGCAACGCCGGGAATTGGAAGACAAATTCCTAAAACTCGAAGCCGATCTCAAGACCAAAGCCAACCGATCCCCTCATGAGGATAGCTCCCACAAGGAACAAGATCCATTCACCAAGGAGATCATGAAGACCAAAATCCCTAAAGACTTTAAAGCTCTAGATATGACACTATACGACGACACTACGAATCGTGGCCATAACCTCAGCAATTTCAGAAGCAGGATGTACCTCACCGACGCCTCAGACGCAGTTCGTTGCAAAGCCTTTCCAACTACTTTAACAAAGACGGCAATCCGATGGTTCGACAATCTACCTCCTAGGTCCATCTCAAGTTTTGACGACTTAGCCAAGAAGTTTTTGGCCAGATTTTCCATCCAAAAAGATAAGGCTAAGCACGCTCCAAGTCTATTAGGAATCAGGCAAGGAGAACGGGAAACTCTCCGCAACTACATGGAAAGATTCAACAAAACATGCCTAGACATACAAAACCTACCAAAAGAGGCTGCCATTATGGGCCTCATCAACGGGTTGCGAGAGGGACCTTTTAGCCAATCTATATAAAAAAAGAACCCCACGTCTCTAAACGAAGTACAAGAACGAGCAGAAAAATATATCAACATAGAGGAAAACTCTCGACTAGGAGAGACCTCGAAATCTGGATTCACCTCCCGGGATAAAGACAAAGAATCCAAAAAGAAGGAAGATCAACATGGAGAAAAAATAAAAAATATCACAATTACACCCCCCTTCGGGTGTCTCTCGTGGACGTTGATGAGCGGATAATTTATACGCTTTTTGGCATTATTTTCAGTATGTTTTTAGTATATTTTAGTTAGTTTTTATTACATTTTTATTAGTTTAGTTAAAATTCACTTTTCTGGGATTTACTATGAGTTTGTGTGTTTTTCTGTGATTTCAGGTATTTTCTGGCTGAAATTGAGGGATCTGAGCAAAAATCTGATTCAGAGGCTAAAAGGACTGCAGATGCTGTTGGATTCTGACCTCCCTGCACTCAAAGTGGATTTTCTGGAGCTACAGAAGCCCAATTGGCGCGCTCTCAATGGCGTTGGAAATTAGACATCCTGGGCTTTCCAGCAATGTATAATAGTCCATACTTTGCCTGAGATTTGATGGCCTAAACCGGCATTGCAAATCAGCTTCAGAATTTCCAGCGTTTAACGCTGGAACTGGCATAAAAATTGGAGTTAAACGCCCAAACTGGCACAAAAGCTGGCGTTTAACTCCAAGAAGAGTCTCTACACGAAAATGCTTCAATGCTCAGCCCAAGCACACACCAAGTGGGCCCGGAAGTGGATTTTTCTGTCATTTACTCATTTCTGTAAACCCTAGGTTACTAGTTCACTATTAATAGGATCTTTTGACATTGTATCTGTACCTCATGACACTTTACACGTTTCTGATTGTATCTCCTACGACATGAGTCTCTAAACCCCATGGTTGGGGGTGAGGAGCTCTGCTGTGTCTTGATGGATTAATGCAATTACTACTGTTTTTCATTCAATCATGCTTGCTTCCATTATAAGATATCACTTGTTCCTAAACCTGATGAATGTGATGATCCGTGACACTCATCATCATTCTCAACTATGAACGTGTGACTGACAACCACCTCCGTTCTACCTTAGATTGAGTAGATATCTCTTGGATTCTTTAATCGGAATCTTCGTGGTATAAGCTAGAATTGATGGCAGCATTCAAGAGAATCCGGAAGGTCTAAACCTTGTATGTGGTATTTTGAGTAGGATTCAAGGATTGAATGACTGTGATGAGCTTCAAACTCCTGAAGGCTGGGCGTTAGTGACAGACGCAAAAGAATCACTGGATTCTATTCCAACCTGATTGAGAACCGACAGATGATTAGCCGTGCTGTGACAGAGCGCGTTGAACATTTTCACTGAGAGGATGGGAGGTAGCCATTGACAACGGTGAAACCCTACATACAGCTTGCCATGGAAGGAGCTTTGCGTGTTTGAAGAAGAAGACAGTAGGAAAGTAGAGGTTCAGAAGACAGAGCATCTCCAAAACCTCAACCTGTTTCCCATTACTGCAAAATAAGTACTTATTTCATGTTCTTTTGCTTTTTACAATCAACCCTGATAATTATTGATATCCTGACTAAGAGTTACAAGATAACCATAGCTTGCTTCAAGCCGACAATCTCCATGGGATCGACCCTTACTCACGTAAGGTATTACTTGGACGACCCAGTGCACCTGCTGGTTAGTTGTGCGGGATTGCAAAGTGTGATTGCAATTTCGTGCACCAAGTTTTTGGCGCCGTTGCCGGGGATTGTTCGAGTTTGGACAACTAACGGTTTATTTTGTTGCTTAGATTAGGACTATTTTATTTTGTTGGTTTAGAGTCTTTTATTTGAGTATAATTTCATATTTTAAGTTTGGTGTCAATTGCATACTTTTGTTTTTCTTTTAATTTTTCGAAATTACTTGTTCTTAGTCCCTTTTTGATCTTTAAAATTTCTAAGTTTGGTGTCCTCTTTGTGTTTTCTTTAGGTTTTCAAAAATTCATGTTTGATTTTCTGAAAAATTTTAAGTTTGGTGTCTCTTTGTTGTTTTTATCTTTCCTATTTTCAAAATATATATATATATATATATCTTGATTACTATTCACATCAATTCCCTTTTCTCCATCATGGACATAAGTGGGAATGAACAGTCCAAAAGGACTCTAGGGTCATATGCTAACCCCATTACAGCTGCATATGTGAGTAGCATCTGTATACCTCCCATCAAAGCAAGCAGCTTTGAGCTAAATCCTCAACTCATTATCATGGTGCAGCAAAATTGCCAGTATTCCGGTCTTCCACAGGAAGAACCTACTGAGTTTCTGGCACAATTCTTACAAATTGCTGACACAGTACGTGATAAAGAGGTAGATCAGGACGTCTACAGATTATTACTATTTTCATTTGCTGTAAAAGATCAAGCTAAGAGGTGGTTGAATAACCAACCTACAGCAAGCATAAAGACATGGAAACAGTTATCAGACAGATTCCTGAATCACTTTTACCCTCCAAAAAGGATGACACAGCTAAGGCTGGAGATCCAAGGCTTTAAACAAGAGGATAATGAATCCCTTTATAATGCCTGGGAGAGGTATAGAGGTATGCTAAGAAAATGCCCCTCTAAAATATTTTCAGAGTGGGTACAGTTAGACATCTTTTACTATGGGCTTACAGAAAAAGCTCAGATGTCTCTAGACTACTCAGCTGGTGGATCTATACATATGAGGAAGACGATTGAGGAGGCTCAAGAGCTTATAGATACTGTTGCTAGAAATCAACATTTGTACTCTAGCAATGAGTCCTCTACAAAAGAAGAAGTTATGGCATTAGCCACTGATCCTAATCCTCAAGAATAGATGGTTGAGCTTACTCAACAATTACACCTGATGACAAAATAGTTAGCAGAATTTAAAGAGATGCTCCAAGAGACTAAAATTGCTAACAAGAACATAGAATCACAGTTGAATCAGGCAAAACAGCAGCTATCTAAACAGATAACAGAAGAATGCCAAGCAGTTCAACTGAGGAGTGGGAAGACACTGGATAACACTGCTCAAAGTAGCAAAAAGTCAATAAAGGAACAATTGACAGAGGATAGCCAAATCACTATCCAAAATCCCTCTGAGGACAGTAAGAGCCCAGAGAGGAGTACTATTGGCGTTCAAACGCCAGAAAAGGGGGGGGGGGGGGAAGCTGGCGTTAAACGCCCATTCCCTGCCCAGTTCTGGCGTTCAAACGCCAGAAAAGGGGGAAAAGTTGGCATTAAACGCCCATTTTCCACCCAATCCTAGCGTTCAAACGCCAAAGGGGAACCAGACACCTGAGAGTGCTGATAGTAACCCCTCTAAAAAGGCTTCTCCAACCACTTCTGTAAGGAATAAACCTGCAGCAACCAAGGTTGAAGAATATAAAGCCAAGATGCCTTATCATCAGAAACTCCACCAAGCGGAACAGGATAAGCAATTTGCCCGCTTTGCAGACTATCTAAGGACTCTTGAAATAAAGATTCCGTTTTCAGAGGCACTTGAGCAAATACCTTCTTATGCTAAATTCATGAAAGAGATCTTAAGCCATAAGAAGGATTGGAGAGAAACTGAAAAAGTGTTTTTCACTGAAGAATGTAGTGCAGTCATTCTGAAAAGCTTACCAGAAAAGCTCCAAGATCCAGGAAGCTTTATGATACCATGCACATTAGAAGGTGCTTGCACCAAAATAGCCCTGTGTGACCTTGGAGCAAGCATCAATCTAATACCTGCATCCACTATCAGAAAGCTTGGATTGACTGAAGAAGTCAAACCAACCCGGATATGCCTCCAACTTGCTGATGGCTCCATCAAATATCCATCAGGCATAATAGAGGACATGATTGTCAAGGTTGGGCCATTTGCCTTTCCAACTGACTTTGTGGTGCTGGAAATGGAGGAGCACAAGAGTGCAACTCTCATTCTAGGAAGACCTTTCCTAGCAACTGGACGAACTCTCATTGATGTACAAAAAGGGAAAGTAACCCTGAGAGTCAATGAGGATGAGTTCAGGTTGAATGCTGTAAAAGCTATGCAGCATCCAGACACACCAAATGACTGCATGGGCGCTGACATTATTGACTCTTTGGTGAAAGAGATCAATATGGCTGAAAGTCTAGAATCAGAGCTTGAGGACATCTTCAAGGATGCTCAGCCTGATCAGGAAGAACCAGAGGAAACAAAAAAATTTTTGAAAATTCCTCAGGAGGAGGATAAGCCTCCCAAACCTGAACTCAAACCACTACCACCATCCCTGAAGTATGCATTTCTGGGAGAGGGTGACACTTTTTCAGTGATTATAAGCTCTGCTTTAAACCCACAGGAAGAGGAAGCATTGATTCAAGTGCTAAGGACACACAAGACAGCTCTTGGGTGGTCCATCAGTGATCTTAAGGGCATTAGCCCAGCAAGATGCATGCACAAGATCCTACTGGAGGATAATGCCAAACCAGTGGTCCAACCACAAAGGCGGCTAAATCTAGCCATGAAGGAGGTAGTGCAGAAAGAGGTCACTAAATTACTAGAGGCTGAAATTATTTATCCTATTTCTGATAGCCCCTGGGTGAGCCCTGTCCAAGTTGTCCCCAAGAAGGGAGGCATGATAGTAGTTCATAATGAAAAAAATGAACTGGTTCCTACAAGAACAGTCACAGGGTGGCGTATATGTATTGACTACAGAAGGCTCAATACAGCCACCAGAAAGGATCATTTTCCTTTACCATTCATAGACCAAATGCTAGAAAGACTAGGTAGTCATGATTATTATTGCTTTTTGGATGGCTATTAAGGTTACAACCAAATTGCAGTAGATCCTCAAGACCAAGAGAAAACAGCATTCACTTGCCCTTCTGGCGTGTTTGCCTACAGGAGAATGCCTTTTGGTCTGTGTAATGCTCCTGCAACCTTTCAGAGATGCATGCTATCCATCTTCTCTGATATGGTGGAGAAATTCCTGGAAGTCTTCATGGATGACTTCTCCGTATATGGAGACTCATTCAGCTCCTGTCTTAACCACCTAGCACTTGTCCTAAAAAGATGCCAAGAGACCAACCTAGTTTTAAACTGGGAAAAATGTCACTTTATGGTGACTGAAGAAATTGTCCTTGGGCATAAAATTTCAAACAAAGGAATAGAGGTGGATAAGGCAAAGGTGGAGGTAATTGAAAAATTACCACCACCTGCCAATGTTAAGGCAATCAGAAGCTTTCTGGGGCATGCAGGATTCTACAGAAGGTTTATAAAGGATTTTTCGAAAATTGCTAAACCTCTAAGCAACCTGCTAGCTGCTGACACACCATTTGTGTTTGACACACAGTGTTTGCAGGCATTTGAGACCCTGAAAGCCAAGCTGGTCACAGCACCAGTCATCTCTGCACCAGACTGGACATTACCATTCGAATTAATGTGTGATGCTAGTGACCATGCCATTGGTGCAGTGTTGGGACAGAGGCATAACAAGCTCCTGCATGTCATTTATTATGCCAGCCATGTTCTAAAGGATGCACAGAAGAATTACACAACCACAGAAAAAGAGTTACTTGCAGTGGTCTATGCCATTGACAAGTTTAGATCCTATTTAGTAGGATCAAAGGTGATCGTGTACACTGACCATGCTGCTCTTAAGTACTTACACACAAAGCAGGATTCAAAACCCAGGCTCATAAGATGGGTGTTGCTTCTGCAAGAGTTTGATATAGAAATAAGAGACAGAAAAGGGACAGAGAACCAAGTAGCTGATCATCTGTCCCGAATAGAACCAGTAGCTGGGGCGTCCTTCCCTTCTACTGAGATCTCTGAAACTTTCTCTGATGAGCAACTCTTTGCCATTCAGGAAGCTCCATGGTTCGCAGATATTGCAAATTATAAAGCTGTGAGGTTCATACCCTAGGAGTACAGCAGGGTGCAAAGAAAGAAATTGATTTCAGATGCCAAGTACTACCTGTGGGATGAGCCATACCTCTTTAAGAGATGTGCAGACGGAATAATCCACAGATGTGTACCCAGAGAGGAAGCACAAAGAATCCTGTGGCATTGCCATGGATCGCAATATGGAGGACACTTTGGAGGTGAGCGAACAGCAACCAAGGTCCTCCAATGCGGATTCTACTGGCCTACTCTCTATAGAGATGCCCGAGAGTTTGTGCGTAACTGTGACAGTTGCCAAAGAGCTGGTAACTTGCCTCATGGTTACGCCATGCCTCAGCAAGGGATCTTAGAGATTGAATTGTTTGATGTATGGGGAATTGACTTCATGGGCCCCTTCCCACCATCATACTCAAACACTTATATTCTAGTGGCAGTAGACTATGTATCTAAATGGGTGGAAGCAATTGCCACACCCAATAATGATACCAAGACCGTGCTGAAATTTCTCCAGAAACACATCTTCAGCAGGTTTGGTGTTCCCAGGGTACTAATCAGTGATGGGGGCACTCATTTCTGCAATAAACAACTGTACTCTGCTATGGTTAGATATGGAATTAGCCACAAAGTAGCAACTCCGTATCACCCACAGACAAATGGGCAAGCTGAGGTCTCTAACAGAGAGCTCAAAAGAATCCTAGAACGGACTGTTATTGCCCGTAGAAAGGATTGGACAAAGAGCTTGGATGATGCTCTGTGGGCATACAGAACAACATACAAGACTCCTATAGGAACCTCTCCATACCAACTGGTGTATGGGAAGGCCTGTCATCTGCCCGTGGAACTGGAACATAAAGCCTACTGGGCAACCAGATTCCTAAACATGGATGCTAAGTTAGCTGGTGAAAAAAGATTGCGCCAGCTAAATGAGCTAGAGGAGTTCAAACTCAATGCTTTTGAAAATGCAAAAATTTATAAGGAAAAGGCAAAGAAGTGGCATGGCAAGAAGTTGTCATCCAGAGTCTTTGAGCCAGGACAAAAAGTCCTGCTCTTCAACTCTAGGCTCAGATTGTTCCCAGGAAAACTTAAATCCCGCTGGAGGGGTCCGTATGTGATTACAGGAGTATCACCATATGGATATGTTGAGCTTCAGGATATTGATTCTGACAAGAAGTTCATTGTCAATGGACAAAGGATCAAGCATTATCTTGAAAGCAATTTTGAGCAAGAATGCTCAAAACTGAGACTTGAGTGATTCTCAGTGAAGGTCCAGCTAAAGACAATAAAGAAGCACTTGCTGGGAGGCAACCCAGTGATTAGAAGAGTATCTGTTCTGTTTAATCAAGGTTTGATACATATTCTTAAAGGGCAATTATCAAAATTGAAGGAATTCACAGAGTTACAGAAGGATTCAGTGCAAAAAGCAGAGAAAAAGAGCCTGCTAGCGAAAAAAACACCAGTAAGGGGCACTTTGGGCGTTAAACGCCAGAATGGGCACCATTCTGGGCGTTTAATGCCAGGTGTGCAGCATCCTGGGCGTTTAGCAAAACGCCCAGTGATAAAGGGATTTCTGGCGTTTAACGCCAGCCAGGGTACATGGCTGGGTGTTAAACGCCTAATTTGGCCACCAAATGGGCGTTAAACGCCAGAATGGATACCATTCTGGGCATTTAACGCCAGAAAGGCAGGGGGAGGAGATTTTGTTCCCACTTCAAATTTTTTTTTCAAACTTTCTTGTTTTAATACATGTTTTTCTGCATAAGCACATTACAAACTCTCATCATTCACCTTCCAATTTCAAAAATTAGAAACTTCTTCAAATATATTTCAAATCCTTTCCTAGACTCTTTCAAAAACTCAATTATCTCCTCAAATTTTTTTCATATCTTCTCAAATCTCCCTCAAATTTTCGAAAATCTCTCCTCCTCTCCCTATTTAAACACGTTCGGCCACCCTCCTTCCCCACACCATTCGAATTTTCTCTCCTTCTCTCTCCCCTCTTTACCTTCTTTTGCTTGAGGACAAGCAAACCTCTAAGTTTGGTGTGCTTTCCGTGATCACTAGGCCAAGATTTACCAAGATCATGGCTCCTAGAGGAAAACAAACCAATTCAAGAGGCAAGAAAGAGAATAATCCAAAGGATGTTTGGAGTCAAGAGAAGTTCTTAACCAAAGAACATGCAGACCATTACCACAAAATAATGGGTCTGAGGTCAGTGATCCCGGAAGTCAAATTCAATCTGAAAGAAGATGAATATCCGGAGATCCAAGAGCAAATTCGAAACAGAGGATGGGAAGTTCTAACCAACCCTGAGACAAAGGTTGGAAGGAACATGGTTCAGGAATTCTACTCAAATCTGTGGCTGACAGATAAGCAGAGAATGACTGGAACTGCTTTTCATACCTACAGAACCATGGTCAGAGGGAGAATTATTTACTTCCATCTGGACAAAATAAGAGAGGTCTTCAAATTGCCTCAACTGTAAGATGATCCTGAATCCTTTAATAGGAGGATGGTGAGAGCAGATAAAGGGTTGGATCAAGTTCTAGAGGACATATGCCTCCCTGGAACTAAGTGGATAACCAATTCAAAAGGTGTCCCAAACCAACTCAAGAGGGGAGACCTCAAACCAATTGCAAGAGGCTGGCTAGATTTTATTGGGCGTTCCATATTGCCCACTAGCAACCGTTCTGAGGTCACTATCAAGAGAGCAGTGATGATTCATTGCATTATGCTTGGAAAAGAAGTGGAGGTTCACCATCTGATTGCTTGTGAGATCTACACAATTGCAAACAAGAATTCCACTGAATCCAAACTGGCGTACCCAAGCTTGATCTCTTTGCTCTGTAAAGAGGCTGGGGTAAAGATGGGAGTAGATGAATTCATACCCATTGAACATCCAATCACCAAGAAGTCAATGGAGGGACAAATGCAAGACAACTCTATCAAAAAGAGGGCGCAGGAGTTCCTTCCTGAATTTCCTGAAATTGACTACTGGGCCAGCCTAGAAGCATCTATCACCAAGTTGCAAGAAACTATGGAGCAACTTAAGGAAGAACAGCAGAATCAGAACTGCATGCTCTGCAAATTGCTGAAGGAACAAGAGAAGCAGGGGCGTGAACTTCAAGAGATGAAACGCCAAAAGCTCTCCCCTCAAGTGGAGGGAGCATCCACTTCTCAAAATCAAGGTTGTTGAGTCCTAACTCTGTGATAACCTCTATCATTAGGAGCCTATTTAAATTTTTTGTTTTCTATTACTATTAGTCTTATCTTATATCTATCTCTGAGTTTTGTTCTTAATTCATGATTAATAAAATTTAAAGTTCATGTCTTAAAGCTATGAATGTCCTATGAATCCATCACCTCTCTTAAATAAAAAATGCTTTAATCACAAAAGAACAAGAAGTACAGGATTTCAAATTTATCTCTGAAACTAGTTGAATTAGTTTGTTGTGGTGACAATACTTTTTGTTTTCTGAATGAATGCTTGAACAGTGCATATGTCTTTTGAATTTGTTGTTTTAAGAATGTTAAAATTGTTGGCTTTTGAAAGAATGATGGAAAGGGAGAACTGTTATTGAGGATCTGAAAAATCATCAAATTGATTCTTGAAGCAAGAAAAAGCAGTGAATATAAAAAAAAGTAAAAAAACGTAAAAAAAAGAAAGAGAAGAAGAAAAGAAAGAGAAAAAGAAAAAGAAAGAAATAAAGTTGTGATCCAAGGCAAAAAGAGTGTGCTTAAGAACCCTGGACACCTCTAATTGGGGACTCTAGCAAAGCTGAGTCACAATCTGAAAAGGTTCACCCAAGTATGTGTCTGTGGCATGTATGTATCCGGTGGTAATACTGGAAGAAAGAGTGCTTTGGGCCACAGCCAAGACTCATAAAATAGCTATGTTCAAGAATCATCATACTTAACTAGGAGAATCAATAACACTATCTGAGTTCTGAGTTCCTATGGATGCCAATCATTCTGAACTTCAAAGGATAAAGCGAGATGCCAAAACTGTTCGGAAGCAAAAAGCTACTAGTCCCGCTCATCTAATTGGAGCTAAGTTTCTTTGATATTTTGGAGTCTATAGTATATTCTCTTCTTTTTATTCTATTTTGATTTTCAGTTGCTTGGGGACAAGCAACAATTTAAGTTTGGTGTTGTGATGAGCGGATAATTTATACGCTTTTTGGCATTATTTTCAGTATGTTTTTAGTATGTTTTAGTTAGTTTTATTATATTTTTATTAGTTTTTAGTTAAAATTCACTTTTCTGGCCTTTACTATGAGTTTGTGTATTTTTCTGTGATTTCAGGTATTTTCTGGCTGAAATTGAGGGACCTGAGCAAAAATCTGATTCAGAGGCTGAAAAGGACTGCAAATGCTGTTGGATTCTGACCTCCCTGCACTCGAAGTGGATTTTCTGGAGCTATAGAAGCCCAATTGGCGCGCTCTCAACGGCGTTGGAAAGTAGACATTCTGGGCTTTCCAGCAATGTATAATGGTTCATACTTTACCCGAGATTTGATGGCCCAAACTGGCGTTTCAAATCAGCTCAAAACTGCCTAGTGTTAAACGCCGGAACTGGCACAAGAATGGGGGTTAAACGCCCAAACTGGCACAAAAGCTGGCGATTAACTCCAAGAAAAGTCTCTACACGAAAATGCTTCAATGCTCAGCCCAAGCACACACCAAGTGGGCCCGGAAGTGGATTTTTATGTCATTTACTCATTTCTGTAAACTCTAGGCTACTAGTTCTCTACATATAGGACCTTTTACTATTGTATTTTCATCTTTAGATCTTTGAATCTTTTGATCACGTTTTGGGGGCTGGCCTCATGGCCATGCCTAGACCTTGTTCTTATGTATTTTCAACGGTGGAGTTTCTACACACCATAGATTAAGGTGTGGAGCTCTGCTGTACCTCGAGTATTAATGCAATTACTATTGTTCTTCTATCCAATTCAGCTTGTTTTTATTCCAAGATATTCATTCGCACTCAAGAACTTGATGAATGTGATGATTATGTGACGCTCATCATCATTCTCACTTATGAACGCATGCCTGACAACCACTCCCGCTCTACAAGCAAACAAGGCTTGAATGTATATCTCTTGGATTCCTTAATCAGAATCTTTGTGGTATAAGCTAGAATTGATGGTGGCATTCAAGAGAATCCGGAAGGTCTAAACCTTGTCTGTGGTATTCTGAGTAGGATTCAATGATTGAATGACTGTGACGAGCTTCAAACTCCTGAAGGCTGGGCGTTAGTGACAGACGCAAAAGAATCAATGGATTCTATTCCAACCTGATTGAGAACCGACAGATGATTAGCCGTGCCGTGACAGGGTGCGTTGAACATTTTCACTGAGAGGACGGGACTGTAGCCACTGACAACGGTGATGCCCAACATACAGCTTGCCATGGAAAGGAGTAAGAAGGATTGGATGAAGACAGTAGGAAAGCAGAGAGACGGAAGGGACAAAGCATCTCCATTCGCTTATCTGAAATTCTCACCAATGAATTACATAAGTATCTCTATCTTTATGCTTTATTCATATATCATCCATAACCATTTGAATTTGCCTGACTGAGATTTACAAGGTGACCATAGCTTGCTTCATACCAACAATCTCCGTGGGATCGACCCTTACTCGCGTAAGGTTTATTACTTGGACGACCCAGTGCACTTGCTGGTTAGTTGTGCGAAGTTGTGATAAATAGTTGAGATTGCAATTGAGCGTACCATGTTGATGGCGCCATTGATGATCACAATTTCGTGCACCAAGTTTTTGGCGCCGTTGCCGGGGATTGTTCGAGTTTGGACAACTGACGATTCATATTGTTGCTTAGATTAGGTATTTCTCAGAGTTCTTAAGAATGAATTCTAGTGTTTCAAGGTGATGTTCTTATCATCACCAAAGCTGATTGATTCTCATCAATTTAGCTCTTGAATGCAATGTCCTGCTGAAGCTTGGCTAGCTATGTCTAATTCCTTTAGACTGAAGCTTTAGACTAACATTGCATGATTCCTGGAATTCTCATTAAGAATTTTGATATCTTCATTTTCTTCTTCCACTTAATTTTCGAAAAATCCAAAAAAAAATTACAAAATCATAAAAACCAAAAATATTGTATGTTTCTTGTTGAGTCTAGTGTCTCATGTTAAGTTTGGTGTCAATTGCATGTTTCTGTTCTTCTAGCATTTTTCGAATTCATGCATGTGTCTTCATTAATCTTCAAGTTGTTCTTGATGATTTCCTTGTTCTGATCTTTAAATTCTCTTGTCTTGAGTGTTTTGTTGTGTTAATGGTATACAAACTGCTAAGTTTGGTGTCTTGCATGCATTGTTATTTGATTATAGTTGCATTTTAATTATAAAAAAATCCAAAAATATTTTTAATTTGTGTCTTTTCAAGTCAATAATACAAAGAATTAAAGATTCAGAACATACAGCAGAGGAATTACACAGAAAAAGCTGGGCGTTCAAAATGCCCAGTGAGGAAGGCAAACTGGCGTTTAAACGCCAGCCAGGGTGCCTGGCTGGGCGTTTAACGTCCAAAAGGGTAGTGCTTTGGGCGTTAAACGCCAGAATGTGCACCATTCTGGGCGTTTAACGCTAGGATGGCACAAGAGGAAAGATTCTGTTTTTAACTCAAATTTTTTTCAAGTTTTCAAAATTTTTCAAAATCAAATCTTTTTCAAATCATATCTTTTCAATCAAATCTTTTTCAAAATCAATTTCTTTCCATTTTCAAAAATACTTGCTATCAATTAATGATTTGATTCAACATTTCAAGTATGCTGCCTTTTCTGTTGAGAAAGGTTTAATGTTTGAATCATATCTTTTCTTGTTAGCCAAGTCATTAATTTTTAAAATCAAATCTTTTTAAATTGTTTTTCAAATCATAATTTTTCAATCATATCTTTTTAAAACTATATCTTTTCAATCATATCTTTTTAATCACATCTTTTTCAAAATAGTTTTCAATCATATCTCTTTGATTTCTAATTTCAAAATCTTTTTCAAAAATCACTTGATTTCTTTTCCACTCTTGGTTTTCGAAAATCAATTAGTGTTTTTCAAAATGTTTTTAAAATCTTTTACTTAATTCTCGAAAATTTCTTCCCCTCTTCTCACATCCTTCTATTTATGGACTGACACTATTCCTTAATGCACAATTCGAACTCCATCTTCCTTGATAAGTTTGAATTCTCTACCCCTTCCTTCTATTTTTTTCTTTTCCTCTGACACCTCAAGGAATCTCTATACTGTGACATAGAGGATTCCATATTTTCTTGTTCTCTTCTCTTTCATATGAGCAGGAGCAAAGACAAAAGCATTCTTGTTGAGGGTGACCCTGAACCTGAAAGGACCTTGAAGCGAAAGCTAAGAGAAGCTAAGGCACAACTCTCTGTAGAGGACCTAACAGAAATCTTCAAAGAAGAAGAACTCATGGCAGCCGAAAACAACAACAATGCCAACAATGCAAGGAAGGTGCTGGGTGACTTTACTGCACCTACTCCCGACTTCTATGGGAGAAGCATCTCTATCCCTGCCATTGGAGCAAACAACTTTGAGCTTAAGCCTCAATTAGTTTCTCTAATGCAACAGAATTGCAAGTTCCATGGACTTCCATTGGAAGATCCTCATCAGTTCTTAGCTGAATTCTTGCAAATCTGTGACACTGTCAAGACTAATGGGGTTAACCCTGAGGTCTACAGACTTATGCTATTCCCTTTTGCTGTAAGAGACAGAGCTAGGATATGGTTGGACTCACAACCTAAAGAAAGCCTGAACTCTTGGGAAAAGCTAGTCAATGCCTTCTTGGCAAAGTTCTTTCCACCTCAAAAATTGAGTAAGCTTAGAGTGGAAGTCCAAACCTTCAGACAGAAGGAAGGAGAATACCTCTATGAAGCTTGGGAAAGATACAAACAATTAATCAGAAAATGTCCCTCTGACATGCTTTCTGAATGGAGCATCATAGGTATTTTCTATGATGGTCTCTCTGAACTATCCAAGATGTCACTGGATAGCTCTGCTGGAGGATCTCTTCATCTGAAGAAGATGTCTACAGAAGCTCAAGAGCTCATTGAAATGGTTGCAAATAATCAATTCATGTACACTTCTGAAAGGAATCCTGTGAACAATGGGACAAATCAGAAGAAAGGAGTTCTTGAGATTGATACTCTGAATGCCTGGTGCACGAATTTGTGATTCACACAACTAACCAGCAAGTGCACTGGGTCGTCCAAGTAATACCTTACGTGAGTAAGGGTCAATCCCACGGAGATTATTGGCTTGAAGCAATCAATGTTTATTTTATTTGTCTTAGTCAGGATGTCAACAAAGTTATTTGGATTACTTGAACAATAGAGTTACTTGTTTATAAAGGACTGGGGAATATGTTACTTGTTGTGCAGTAATGGGGAATATGTTGGAGTTTCGGAGATGCTTTGTCCTTTGACTTCAACTCTTCCTTGAAATCCTCTTCTCACACGCAGATTCCTTCCATGACAAGCTCTATGTAGGGTGTCACCGTTGTCAGTGGCTACTTCCCATCCTCTCAGTGAAAACGTTCCTATGCTCTGTCACAGCACGGCTAATCATCTGTCGGTTCTCAATCAGGTTGGAATAGAATCCATTGATTCTTTTGCGTCTGTCACTAACGCCCAGCCCTCAGGAGTTTGAAGCACGTCACAGTCATTCAATCCCAGAATCCTACTCGGAATACCACAGACAAGGTTTAGACTTTCCGGATTCTCATGAATGCCGCCATCAATCCGGCCTATACCACGAAGATTCTGTTGGGGAATCTAAGAGATATTCATTCAGTCTGATGTAGAACGGAGGTGGTTGTCAGGCACACGTTCATAGATTGAGGAAGGTGATGAGTGTCACGGATCATCACCTTCTTCACAATTAAGCGCGAATAAACATCTTAGATAAGAACAAGCGTGTTTGAATGGAAAACAAAGGAATTGTATTAAATCATCGAGACGCTGCAGAGCTCCTCACCCCCAACAATGGAGTTTAGAGACTCATGCCGTCACAGAGTATGTAATTCAGATCTGAAAATGTCATGAGGTACAAGAAATGTCTGTAAAAGTTGTTTAAATAGTAAACTAGTAACCTAGGTTTTCAGAAAATGAGTAAACTAAGATAATTGGTGTAGAAATCCACTTCTGGGGCCCACTTGGTGTGTGCTGGGGCTGAGATCAAAGCTATCCACGAGTAGAGGCCTTTCTTGGCGTTAAACTCCAGGTTATGACGTGTTTTGGGCGTTCAACTCCGGATCATGACGTTTTTCTGGCGTTTAACTAGTATAAGTACATCCACCTGCACCATTCGACTTCCTGCCCGGCGTACACTTTGGGAAAGCAGGGCGAGCGACATAGAATGTATTCCATTGGTCCTTGGCTTCCACCTACAGCGAATATGGAGCAATTCCCGTTCAGAATAAGAGAAGTAGGAAGAGATTCCTATTTTCTGAGATCGAAGGCAGGGGTTTTTTTTGTGATGTACAGCGCCTGAATCAAAGAGTTAGAGGAGGCACTCATTTATTCGTATGTAAGGGAGCTCCTAACTTGCTTATGGATTGGATTCTCCGTTTGGTGGTTTAGCATACCAGAGCAATTGCTTGTAAATCCGAGGGCTCTTTCCTCTCCTGATCTAGAGCTAGTAGTTAGGGTCCAGACAGCAGCATGAACTTGGCGTTCAACGCCAAGTTACGTCGTCTATCCTTCCGCAAAGTATGGACTATTATATATTGCTGGAAAGCCCTGGATGTCTACTTTCCAACGCCGTTAAGAGCGCGTCAATTGGACTCCTGTAGCTCCAGAAAATCCATTTCGAGTGCAGGGAGGTCAGGATCCAACAACATCAGCAGTCCTTTTTCAGCCTAAGTCAGATTTTTGCTCAGCTCCCTCAATTTCAGCCAGAAAATACCTGAAATTACAGAAAAATACACACACTCATAGTAAAGTCCAGAAATATGATTTTTGCTTAAAAACTAATAGAATTCTATTGAAAACTAATTAAAACATACTAAAATCTACATGAAATTACCCCCAAAAAGCGTATAAAATATCCGCTCATCAATGCCAATACTGGCTCAGAATAAGATATTGACTCAGCAAGTCAATTTGATTTCTCAAAGTCTGTTTGGAATGCAAAATGCACCAGGCAGTACTAAGGATGCTTCATCTGAAGAAAAAGCTTATGATCCTGAGAACCCTTCAATGGAAGAGGTGAATTACATGGGAGAACCCTATGGAAACACCTATAATTCTTCATGGAGAAATCATCCAAATCTCTCATGGAAGGATCAACAGAGACCTCAACAAGGTTTCAACAATAATAATGGTGGAAGAAACAGGTTTAGCAATGGCAAGCCTTTTCCATCATCTTCTCAGCAACAGACAGAGAATTCTAAGCAGAGCCACTCTTACTTAGCAACCATGGTCTCTGACCTAATCAAAACCACTCAAAGTTTCATGACTGAAACAAGGTCCTCCATTAGGAATTTGGAGGCACAAGTGGGACAGCTGAGCAAGAAAATTACTAAACTCCCTCCTAGTACTCTTCCAAGCAATACAAAAGAGAATCCAAAAGGAGAATGTAAGGCCATCAATATGGCCGAACTTGGAGAGGATGAAGAGGCAGTGAGCGCCACTGAGGAAGACCTCAAGGGACGTCTACTGGCCTCCAATGAGTTCCCTAATGAGAAACCATGAGAATCTGAGACTCACACTAAGACCATAGAAATTCCAATGGATTTACTTCTGCCATTCATGAGCTCTGATGAGTATTCTTCCTCTGAAGAGGATGAGTATGTCACTGAAGAGCAAGTTGCTAAATACCTTGGAGCAATCATGAAGCTAAATGACAAGTTATTTGGTAATGAGACTTGGGAGAACAAACTTCCTTTGCTCACCAAAGAACTGGATGACTTGTCTAGGCAGAGATTACCTCAAAAGAGACAAGATCCTGAGAAGTTTTCAATACCTTGCACCATAGGTACCATGACCTTTAAGAAGGCTCTGTGTGACCCAGGATCAAGCATAAACCTCATGCCTCTCTCTGTAATGGAGAAGCTAGGGATCTTTGAGGTACAAGCTGCAAGAATCTCACTATAGATGGCAGATAACTCAAGAAAACAAGCTTATGGACTTGTAGAGGATGTTCTGGTAAAGATTGAAGACCATTACATCCCTGCTGATTTCATAGTCCTAGAGACTGGGAAGTGCATGGATGAGTCCATCATCCTTGGCAGACCCTTCCTAGCCACAGCAAATGCTGTGATTGATGTGGACAGAGGAGAATTGATCATTCAAGTGAATGAAGAATCCTTTGTGTTTAAGGCTCAAGGATATCCCTCTGTCACCATGGAGAGGAAGCATGAAGAGCTTCTCTCAAAACAGAGTCAAACAGAGCCCCCACAGTCAAACTCTAAGTTTGGTGTTGGGAGGCCACAACCAAATTCTAAGTTTGGTGTTGAACCCCCACATTCAAACTCTAAGTTTGGTGTTGGGAGGTTCCAACATTGCTCTGAGTATCTGTGAGGCTCCATGAGAGCCCTCTGTCAAGCTACTGACATTAAAGAAGCGCTTGTTGGGAGGCAACCCAATGTTATATTTATCTATTTTCCTTTGTTATTTTATGTTTTCTGTAGGTTGATGATCATGGAAAGTCACAAAATCAATGGAAAAAGCAAAAACCGAATGAAAAACAGAAAGAAAAACAGCACACCCTGGAGGAAGAACCTGCTGGCGTTTAAACGCCAGTAAGGGGCAGTAAATGGGCGTTTAACGCCCAGTCTGGCACCATTCTGGTGTTTAACACCAGAAAGGGGCACCAGACTGGCGTTAAACACCAGGAAAGGGCAAGAAGCTGGCGTTAAATGCCAGAAATGGGCACCAGCCCGGCGTTTAACGCCAGAATTGGCACAGAGAGCAATTTTGCTCGCCACTTGGTGCAGGGATGACTTTTCCTTGACACCTCAGGATCTGTGGACCCCACAGGATCCCCACCTACTCCACCACCCTCTCTCTTCTTCTTCACCCATTCACCAATCACCTCTACTACTCTTCCCCAAAAACCCCTCACCTATCAAATTCCATCTTTCTCTTCACCACTTACATCCATCCTTCATTAAACCCCACCTACCTCACCATTCAAATTTAAACCACTTTACCTCCCAAACCCACCCTCCAATAGTCGAACCCTACCCCTCTCTCCACCCCTATATAAACCCATCTTCACTCCTTCATTTTCACACAGCCTAAACACTACTTCTCCCCCTTTGGCCGAACCACAAAGCCATCTCCATCTCCTCTATTTCTTCTTCTTCTACTCTCTTCTCTCTTCTTTTGCTCGAGGATGAGCAAACCTTTTAAGTTTGGTGTGGTAAAAGCATTGCTTTTTGTTTTTCCATAACCATTTATTGCATCCAAGGCCGGAGAAACCTCTAGAAAGAGGAAAGGGAAGGCAAAAGCTTTCACCTCCGAGTCATGGGAGATGGAGAGATTCATCTCAAGGGTGCATCAAGACCACTTCTATGAAGTTGTGGCCTTGAAGAAGGTGATCCCCGAGGTCCCTTTCAAACTCAAAAAGAGTGAATATCCGGAGATCCGACATGAGATTCGAAGAAGAGGTTGGGAAGTTCTTACCAATCCTATTCAACAAGTCGGAATCTTAATGGTTCAAGAGTTCTATGCCAATGCATGGATCACCAAGAACCATGATCAAAGTGTGAACCCGGACCCAAAGAATTGGCTTACAATGGTTTGGGGAAAATACTTAGATTTTAGTCCGGAAAATGTAAGGTTGGCATTCAACTTGCCCATGATGCAAGGAGATGAACACCCTTACACTAGAAGGGTCAACTTTGATCAAAGGTTGGACCAAGTCCTCACAGATATTTGTGAAAAGGGCGTTCAATGAAAGAGAGATTCAAGAGGGAAGCCGGTTCAATTGAGAAGGCATGACCTCAAGCCCGTAGCTAGGGGATGGTTGGAGTTTATCCAACGCTCAATCATTCCCACTAGCAACCGGTCTGAAGTGACTCTAGACCGGGCCATCATGATCCATAGTATCATGATTGGAGAAGAAATAGAAGTTCATGAGGTTATAACCCAAGAACTTTATAAGGTGGCGGACAAGTCCTCTACCTTGGCAAGGTTAGCCTTTCCTCATCTCATTTGTCACCTCTGTTATTCAGTTGGAGTTGACATAGAGGGAGACATCCCCATTGATGAGGACAAGCCCATCACTAAGAAAAGGATGGAGCAAACAAGAGATTCCACTCATCATGAAATCCCTGAGATGCCTCAAGGGATGCACTTTCCTCCACAAAACTATTGGGAGCAAATTAACACCTCCCTAGGAGAATTGAGTTCCAACATTGGACAACTAAGGGTGGAGCACCAAGAACATTCCATCCTCCTCCATGAAATTAGAGAAGATCAAAGAATCATGAGAGAGGAGCAACAAAGGCAAGGAAGAGACATTGAGGAGCTCAAGCACTCCATAAGATCTTCAAGAGGAAGAACAAGCTGCCATCACTAAGGTGGACCCGTTCTTTAATTTCCTTGTTCTTTATTTTTCTGTTTTTCGAAAAATCATGCTTATGTTTATCTATGTTTGTGTCTTGTGATCATTAGTGTCTTAGTATCTATGCCTTAAAGTTATGAATGTCCTATGAATCCATCACCTTTCTTAAATGAAAAATGTTCTTAATTGAAAAAGAGAAGAATTGCATGAATTTTGAATTTTATAACAGATTAATTTATTTTGATGTGGTGGCAATACTTTTGTTTTCTGAATGTATGCTTAAACAGTGCATATGTCTTTTGAATTTGTTGTTCATGAATGGTTGGCTCTTGAAAGAATGATGAAAAAGGAGACATGTTACTGAGGATCTGAAAAATCATAAAAATGATTCTTGAAGCAAGAAAAAGCAATGAATACAACAAAAAAAGAGAGAAAAAACGAAAAAAAAAGAGAAAGAGAAAAAGAAAGAAAAAGAAAGAAATAAAGTTGTGATCCAAGGCAAAAAGAGTGTGCTTAAGAACCCTGGACACCTCTAATTGGGGACTCTAGCAAAGCTGAGTCGCAATCTGAAAAGGTTCACCCAATTATGTGTCTGTGGCATGTATGTATCCGGTGGTAATACTGGAAGACAGAGTGCTTTGGGCCACGGCCAAGACTCATAAAGTAGCTGTGTTCAAGAATCATCATACTTAACTAGGAGAATCAATAACACTATCTAGATTCTGAGTTCCTATAGAAGCCAATCATTCTGAATTTCAAAGGATAGAGTGAGATGCCAAAACTGTTCAGAGGCAAAAAGCTAAAAGCTCCGCTCATCTAATTAATACTGATCTTCATAGATGTTTTTGGAATTCATTGCATATTCTCTTCTCTTTATCTTATTTGATTTTCAGTTGCTTGGGGACAAGCAACAATTTAATTTTGGTGTTGTGATGAGCGAATAATTTATACGCTTTTTGGCATTGTTTTTAGTATGTTTTTAGTATGTTTTAGTTAGTTTTTATTATATTTTTTTTAGTTTTTAGTTAAAATTCACTTTTCTGGACTTTACTATGAGTTTGTGTATTTTTCTGTGATTTCAGGTATTTTCTGGCTGAAATTGAGGGACCTGAGCAAAAATCTGATTCAGAGGCTGAAAAGGACTGCATATGCTGTTGGATTCTGACCTCCCTGCACTCGAAGTACATTTTCTGGAGCTACAGAAGCCCAATTGGCGCGTTCTCAATGACGTTGGAAAGTAGACATCCTGGGCTTTCTAGAAATGTATAATAGTCCATACTTTGCCCGAGATTTGATGGCCCAAACCGGCGTTCCAAATCAGCTCAAAACTGCCCGGTGTTAAACGCCGGAACTGGCACAAGAATGGGAGTTAAACGCCCAAACTGGCACAAAAGCTGGCGTTTAACTCCAAGAAAAGTCTCTATACAAAAATGCTTCAATGCTCAGCCCAAGCACAGACCAAGTGGGCCCAGAAGTGGATTTTTATGTCATTTACTCATTTCTGTAAACCCTAGGCTACTAGTTCTCTACATATAGGACCTTTTACTATTGTATTTTCATCTTTAGATCTTTGAATCTTTTGATCACATTTTGGGGGCTGGCCTCATGGCCATGCCTAGACCTTGTTCTTATGTATTTTCAACGGTGGAGTTTCTACACACCATAGATTAAGGTGTGGAGCTCTGCTGTACCTCGAGTATTAATGCAATTACTATTGTTCTTCTATTCAATTCAGCTTGTTCTTATTCCAAGATATTCATTCGCACTCAAGAACTTGATGAATGTGATGATTATGTGACGCTCATCATCATTCTCACTTATGAACGCATGCCTGACAACCACTCCCGCTCTACAAGCAAACAAGGCTTGAATGTTTATCTCTTGGATTCCTTAATCAGAATCTTCGTGGTATAAGCTAGAATTGATGGCGGCATTCAAGAGAATCCGGAAGGTCTAAACCTTGTCTGTGGTATTCTGAGTAGGATTCAATGATTGAATGACTGTGACGAGCTTCAAACTCCTGAAGGCTGGGCGTTAGAGACAGACGCAAAAGAATCAATGGATTCTATTCCAACTTGATTGAGAACCGACAGATGATTATCCGTGCCGTGACAGGGTGCGTTAAACATTTTCACTGAGAGGACGGGACTGTAGCCACTGACAACGGTGATGCCCAACGTATAGCTTTCCATGGAAAGGAGTAAGAAGGATTGGATGAAGACAGTAGGAAAGCAGAGAGACGAAAGGGACAAAGCATTTCCATTCGCTTATCTGAAATTCTCACCAATGAATTACATAAGTATCTCTATCTTTATGCTTTATTCATATATCATCCATAACTATTTGAATCTGCATGACTGAGATTTACAAGGTGACCATAGCTTGCTTCATACCAACAATCTCCGTGGGATCGACCCTTACTCGCGTAAGGTTTATTACTTGGACGACCCAGTGCACTTGCTGGTTAGTTGTGCGAAGTTATGATAAAGAGTTGAGATTGCAATTGAGCGTACCATGTTGATGGCGCCATTGATGATCACAATTTCGTGCACCAGACCTCACCTTGGCCATTCGCAAAATGGGGACTCGATCTTCTCGAACCCTTTCCTCAAGGAACGGGACAAGTCAAATTCCTCATAGTGGGAATAGACTACTTCACAAAATGGATTGAGGCAGAACCCCTAGCTAACGCCACTGCTCAAAGAAGTCAAAAATTCCTATATAGAAACATCGTCACCAGGTTTGGAGTTCCATACTCTATCACTACAGACAATGGTACCCAGTTCACAGATGTAGGCTTCAGAAAGCTAGCGGCCGACTTGAATATAAAACAACAATTCACCTCTGTCGAACACCCTCAAGCCAATGGACAAGCTGAAACTGCCAACAAAGTCATATTATCCGGGTTAAAACGGAGATTACAAGATGCAAAAGGAGCCTGGGCTGAAGAGCTCCCGCAAGTCCTATGGGCATATCGGACAACTCCACATTCCACTACAAAGGAGTCACCTTTCCGATTAGCTTACGGAATGGAGGTAATGATCCCAGTGGAGGTCGAAGAAGGATCACCCAGAGTGATCCATTATAGCAAAAAAGCCAACTCCCAACTTCAAAGGAAAGAGCTCGACCTACTTCCGGAAATCCGAGAAAGAGCTCGGATAAGGGAAGAGGCGTTGAAACAACGGATGGCCTCCAGATACAATCAAAAGGTAATACAGCGGGCCTTTGTTGAGGGCGACCTCATCCTAATCCGAAACAACATCGGAACAACTTGACCTGGAGAAGGAAAGCTGGCAGCAAACTAGAAAGGACCCTACCGAGTCATAGAAGTACTGGGAAAGGGTTACTACAGGCTTTCCGAACTCGACGGGCGAGAGCTTCCTAGGTCATGGCACGCCTGCAACCTAAGAAGGTACTATAGCTAGGGATGATAAAGGACCTTGGACAAGGCGCACTCTTTTTCCTGAAAAGGTTTTTTAATGAGGTGCCAAGCCAAGACATACAAATCACCCGACTTAGGAAATTAACCCCTGCATGTATATATCTGCATTTTCTTTTAATAAAATCTGTTCAGATTTTCTACAAACGCTCAAGCCTCATTATTCTGAAACATTCATCGCCCGATTATAAAACTACAGATCGACAGAAAGTGAAAATCAAATTCACTGCGCGATCGCGATAAAGACCAAAGATGAAAACCAAATTCATTAAAAGGTCGAGAAAACGAGGGTTAAAACCCAAACTCTACAAAATCGGCAAAGATGAAAACAGAATAATGCAAGAAGTTATAGAAAGTGATCCATAGAAAGGACTTGACGAGGTCCTAATAAAATAGATTGCTATAAAATAACTTGAAGACTGGCCGGCATAAAGAAGTCGGACCAGCCACAACAACCAAAGTTATAAGTAAAGCCCTGGAAAGAGGTCTGGCCAGCCCTATAAAAGAGGATTACTATAACTTAGAAGAGTCCGGCGTGTTGAAGTCAGACTCCCACGATAAAGTTACGAAGGTAATCCCTGAAAGAGACCTGAACAAGGTCCAAGAAAGAGGATTACCAAGTAACTCAACAGGGCCCGATGTGACAAAGTCGGCCCAAAGTATAAAGTTACGAAGGTAATCCCTGAAAGAGACCTGAACAAGGTCCAAGAAAGAGGATTACCAAGTAACTCGACAGGGCCCGACGTGACAAAGTCGGCCCAAAGTATAAAGTTACGAAGGTAATCCCTGAAAGAAACCTGAACAAGGTCCAAGAAAGAGGATTACCAAGTAACTCGACAGGGCCCAACGTGACAAAGTCGGCCGAAGTATAAAGTTACGAAGGTAATCCCTGAAAGAGACCTGAACAAGGTCCAAGAAAGAGGATTACCAAGTAACTCGACAGGTCCCGACATGACGAAAGTCGGCCCACAATATAAAGCTACAAAGGTAATCCCTGAAAGAGACCTGAACAAAAGTCCAAGAAAGAGGATTACAAAGTAACTCGACGTAGCCCGACGAGACACAGCCAGCCCGAAACATAACTTTACAAAAGTAACCCCTAAAAGTGGGTCACTGACAACTCTTCGGATAAAAACCGACATGAAGAAGTCGGCGACCTCAGCATTATAATTCCTAATGAAGACCTGAAAAAAAGTTCAAACAAGGCGAACTACTGAAAAATAGCATCAGGTAAAAAAATCAATCCGATCATGTCAGACAGAGTTCCAACACTCCCAAAGCCTACGAGGATACCAAGACAAGTGCAGACAGACATGATATAAAAAAGTTATAATAATAGCTAGCTTCAGAAGCCACTAAGTTCAGCCCACAAAGCCTGGAAATTACTTTGTTTATCAAAATAAAGTTGCTAAACCGGCAACTAAAAAAGTATCAAAAGTCAGCAAAATAAAGAGTTCAAAAGCCCACAAGCCAGGCTATTGATGAGCGGATAATTTATACGCTTTTTGGCATTGTTTTTAGGTAGTTTCTAGTAGGATCTAGCTACTTTTAGGGATGTTTTTATTAGTTTTTATGCAAAATTCACTTTTCTGGACTTTACTATGAGTTTGCGTGTTTTTCTGTGATTTCAGGTATTTTCTGGCTGAAATTGAGGGACCTGAGCAAAAATTTAATTCAGGCTGAAAAAGGACTGCTGATGTTGTTGGATTCAGACCTCCCTGCACTCGAAATGAATTTTCTGGAGCTACAAAACTCCAAATGGTGCGTTCTCAACAGTGTTGGAAAGTAGACATCTAGAGCTTTGCAGCAATATATAATAGTATATACTTTATTTGAAGCAAGACGACGCAAACTGGCGCTCAACACCAGTTCTATGCTGCATTCTGGAGTAAAACGCCAGAAACACGTCACAAACCAAAGTTAAAGGCCAAAAACACTTTACAACTTGGCGTTTAACTCCAAGAGAAGCCTCTGCACGTGTAAAGCTCAAGCTCAGCCCAAGCACACACCAAAGTGGGCCCCGGAAGTGGATTTCTGTATTTAGACTTATTTCTGTAAACCCTAGTAACTAGTCTAGTATAAATAGAACATTTTACTATTGTATTAGACATCTTTGGACTATTTTTGGATTACCTTATGATCCTTTGATCACGTTTATGGGGGTGGTGCACGAAATTGTGATCACTACTTTTCACAACTCAAATAATCCCCAGTAATGAATCAAAAAACTTGGTGTTCAATACCATGGCATAAACACAACTTCGCACAACTAACCAGCAAATGCACTGGGTCGTCCAAGTAATAAACCTTACGCGAGTAAGGGTCGATCCCACGGAGATTGTTGGTATGAAGCATGCTATGGTCATCTTGTAAATCTCAGTCAGGAAGACTCAAATGATTATGGAGGATAACATAAAATATAAGATAAGGATAGAGATACTTATGCAATTCATTGGTGAGAACTTCAGATAAGCGTATGAAGATGCTTTGTCCCTTCCGTCTCTCTGCTTTCCTACTGTCTTCATCCAATCCTTCTTACTCCTTTCCATGGCAAGCTGTATGTTGGGCATCACCGTTGTCAATGACTACAGTCCCGTCCTCTCAGTGGAAATGTTCAACGCACCCTGTCACGGCACGGCTATCCAGCTGTCGGTTCTCGATCATGTCGGAATAGAATCCAGTGATTCTTTTGCGTCTGTCACTAACGCCCCACAATCGCAAGTTTGAAGCTCGTCACAGTCATTCAATCATTGAATCCTACTCAGAATACCACAGACAAGGTTTAGACTTTCCAGATTCTCTTGAATGCAGTCATCAATTCTAGCTTATACCACGAAGATTCCGGTTAAAGAACCCAAGAGATATCCACCCAATCTAAGGTAGAACGGAGGTGATTGACGGTCACACGTTCATAGGTGAGAATGATGATGAGTGTCACGGATCATCACATTCATCAAGTTGAAGAACAAGTGATATCTTGGAACAAGAACAAGCTGAATTGAATAGAAGAACAATAGTAATTGCATTAATACTCGAGGTACATCAGAGCTCCACACCTTAATCTATGGTGTGTAGAAACTCCACCGTTGAAAATACATAAGAACAAGGTCTAGGCATGGCCGTGAGGCCAGCCTCCCAATGATCTAAGATAGCATAAGACTAAAGATAGCTACCAAGGTGTCAAATACAATAGTAAAAGGTCATATTTATAGGGAACTAGTAGCTTAAGAATTACAAAGATGAGTAAATGACATAAAAATCTACTTCCGGGCCCACTTGGTGTGTGCTTGGGCTGAGCATTGAAGCATTTTCGTGTAGAGACTCTTCTTGGAGTTAAACGCCAGCTTTTGTGCCAGTTTGGGCGTTTAACTCCCACTTTGGTGCCAGTTCCGGCGTTTAACGCTGGGAATTCTGAAGGTGACTTTGAACGCCGGTTTGGGCTATCAAATCTTGGGCAAAGTATGGACTATCATATATTGCTGGAAAGCCCAGAATGTCTACTTTCCAACGCCATTCAGAGCGCGCCAATTGGGCTTCTGTAGCTCCAGAAAATCCACTTCGAGTGCAGGGAGGTCAGAATCCTACAGCATCTGCAGTCCTTTTCAGTCTCTGAATCAGATTTTTGCTCAAGTCCCTCAATTTCAGCCAGAAAATACCTGAAATCACAGAAAAACACACAAACTCATAGTAAAGTCCAGAAAAGTGAATTTTAACTAAAATCTAATAAAAATATACTAAAAACTAACTAAAATATACTAAAAACATACTAAAAACAATGCCAAAAGCGTACAAATTATCCGCTCATCACAACACCAAACTTAAATTGTTGCTTGTCCCCAAGCAACTGAAAATCAAACAAGATAAAAAGAAGAGAATATGCAATGAACTCCAAAAACATCTATGAAGATCAGTATTAATTAGATGAGCGGGGTTTTAGCTTTTTGCCTCTGAATAGTTTTGGCATCTCACTTTATCCCTTGAAATTCAGAATGATTGGCTTCTTTAAGAACTCAGAATCCAGATAGTGTTATTGATTCTCCTAATTAAGTATGATGATTCTGAACACAGCTACTTTATGAGTCTTGGCCGTGGCCCAAAGCACTCTGTCTTCCAGTATTACCACCGGATACATACATGCCACAGACACATAATTGGGTGAACCTTTTCAGATTGTGACTCAGCTTTGCTAGAGTCCCCAATTAGAGGTGTCCAGGGTTCTTAAGCACACTCTTTTTGCCTTGGATCACAACTTTATTTCTTTCTTTTCCTTTTTCTCCCTTTTTTTCGTTTTTTTTCTTTTTTTTTTTGTATTCACTGCTTTTTCTTTCTTCAAGAATCATTTTTATGATTTTTCAGATCCTCAGTAACATGTCTCCTTTTTCATCATTCTTTCAAGAGCCAACAACTTTAACATTCATGAACCACAAATTCAAAAGACATATGCACTGTTCAAGTATACATTCAGAAAACAAAAGTATTGCCACCACATCAAAATAATTAATCTGTTATAAAATCTGAAATTCATGCAATTCTTCTCTTTTTCAATTAAGAACATTTTTCATTTATTTAAGAAAGGTGATGGATTCATAAGACATTCATAACTTTAAGGCATAGACACTAAGACACTAATGATCATAAGACACAAACATGGATAAACATAAGCATAAAAATTCGAAAAACAGGAAAATGAAGGACAAGGAGATTAAAGAACGGGTCCACCTTAGTGATGGCGGCTTGTTCTTCCTCTTGAAGATCTGAAGGAGTGCTTGAGCTCCTCAATGTCTCTTCTTTGTCTTTGTTGCTCCTCTCTCATGATTCTTTGATCTTCTCTAATTTCATGGAGGAGGATGGAATGTTCTTGGTGCTCCACCCTTAGTTGTCCCATGTTGGAACTCAGTTCTCATAGGGAGGTGTTGATTTGCTCCCAATAGTTTTGTGGAGGGAAGTGCATCCCTTGAGGCATCTCAGGGATTTCATGATGAGAGGGGTCTCTTGTTTGCTCCATCCTTTTCTTAGTGATGGGCTTGTCCTCATCAATGAGGATGTCTCCTTCTATGTCCACTCCAACTGAATAACAGAGGTGACAAATGAGATGAGGAAAGACTAACCTTGCCAAGGTAGAGGACTTCTCCGCCACTTTATAAAGTTCTTGGGCTATAACCTCATGAACTTCTACTTCTTCTCCAATCATGATGCTATGAATCATGATGGCCCGGTCTAGAGTAACTTCGGACCGGTTGCTAGTGGGAATGATTGAGCGTTGGATAAACTCCAACCATCCCCTAGCCACGGGCTTGAGGTCATGCCTTCTCAGTTGAACCGGCTTCCCTCTTGAATCTCTCTTCCATTGGGCGCCCTCTTCACAAATGTCTGTGAGGACTTGGTCCAACCTTTAATCAAAGTTGACCCTTCTAGTGTAAGGGTGTTCATCTCCTTGCATAATGGGCAAGTTGAATACCAACCTTACATTTTCTGGACTAAAATCTAAGTATTTCCCCCGAACCATTGTAAGCCAATTCTTTGGGTCCGGGTTCACACTTTGATCATGGTTCTTGGTGATCCATGCATTGGCATAGAACTCTTGAACCATTAAGATTCCGACTTGTTGAATGGGGTTGGTAAGAACTTCCCAACCTCTTCTTCGGATCTCATGTCGGATCTCCGGATATTCACTCTTTTTGAGTTTGAAAGGGACCTCAGGGATCACCTTCTTTAAGGCCACAACTTCATAGAAATGGTCTTGATGCACCCTTGAGATGAATCTCTCCATCTCCCATGACTCGGAGGTGGAAGCTTTTGCCTTCCCTTTCCTCTTTCTAGAGGTTTCTCCGGCCTTAGGTGCCATAAATGGTTATGAAAAAGCCAAAAGCAATGCTTTTACCACACCAAACTTAAAAGGTTTGCTCGTCCTCGAGCAAAAGAAGAAAGAAGAGAGTAGAAGAAGAAGAAATAGAGGAGATGAGGATGGCTTTTGGTTCGGCCAAAGGCGGAGAAGTAGTGTTTAGGTTGTGTGAAAATGAAGGAGTGAAGATGGGTTTATGTAGGGGGAAGAGAGGGGTAGGGTTCGGTCATGAATGGGTGGGTTTGGGTGGGAAAGTGGTTTGAATTTGAATGGTGAGGTAGGTGGGGTTTTATGAAGAATGGATATGAGTGGTGAAGAGAAAGATGGGATTTGATAGGTGAAGGGTTTTTGGGGAAGAGTGGTTGAGGTGATTGGTGAATGGGTGAAGAAGAAGAGAGAGAGTGGTGGGGTAGGTGGGGATCCTGTGGGGTCCACAGATCCTGAGGTGTTAAGGAAAAGTCATCCCTGCACCAAGTGGCGTGCAAAAATGCACCCTTTGCCAATTCTGGCGTTAAACGCCGGGCTGGTGCCCATTTCTGGCGTTTAACGCCAGCTTCTTGCCCTTTTCTGGCTTTTAACGCCAGTCTGGTGTCCCTTTCTGGCATTAAACGCCCAGAATGGTGCCAGACTGGGCGTTAAATGCCCATTTGCTAGCTTACTGGCGTTTAAACGCCAGCAAGTTCTCCTCCAGGGTGTGCTATTTTTCTTTCTGTTTTTCATTCTGTTTTTGCTTTTTCAATTGATTTTGTGACTTCTCATGATCATCAACCTACAGAAAACATAAAATAACAAAGGAAAATAGATTAAATATAACATTGGGTTGCCTCCCAACAAGCGTTTCTTTAATGTCAGTAGCTTGACAGTGGGCTCTCATGGAGCCTTACAGATGCTCAGAGCAATGTTGGAACCTCCCAACACCAAACTTAGAGTTTGAATGTGGCCACCAAACTTAGAGTTTGACTGTGGGGGCTCTGTTTGACTCTGTTTGACTCTGTTTTGAGAGAAATTCTTCATGCTTCCTCTCCATGGTGACAGAGGGATATCCTTGAGCCTTGAACACAAAGGATTCTTCATTCACTTGAATGATCAATTCTCCTCTGTCCACATCAATCACAGCCTTTGCTGTGGCTAGGAAGGGTCTGCCAAGGATGATGGATTCATCCATGCACTTCCCAGTCTCTAGGACTATGAAATCAGCAGGGATGTAATGGTCTTCAATCTTCACCAGAACATCCTCTACTAGCCCATAAGCTTGTTTTCTTGAATTGTCTGCCATCTCTAGTGAGATTCTTGCAGCTTGTACCTCAAAGATCCCTAGCTTCTCCATTACAGAGAGAGGCATGAGGTTTACACTTGACCCTAAGTCACACAAAGCCTTCTTGAAGGTCATGGTGCCTATGGTACAAGGTATTGAAAACTTCCCAGGATCTTGTCTCTTTTGAGGTAATCTCTGCCTAGACAAGTCATCCAGTTCTTTGGTGAGCAAAGGAGGTTCGTTCTCCCAAGTCTCATTACCAAATAACTTGTCATTTAGCTTCATGATTGCTCCAAGATATTTAGCAACTTGCTCTTCAGTGACATACTCATCCTCTTCAGAGGAAGAATACTCATCAGAGCTCATAAATAGCAGAAGTAAGTCCAATGGAATCTCTATGGTCTCATTTTGAGCCTCAGATTCCCATGGTTCCTTATTAGGGAATTCACTGGAGGCCAGTGGACGTCCATTGAGGTCTTCCTCAGTGGCGTTCACTGCCTCTTCCTCCTCTCCAAATTCGGTCATGTTGATGGCCTTGCACTCTCCTTTTGGATTTTCTTCTGTATTGCTTGGAAGAGTACTAGGAGGGAGTTCAGTAATTTTCTTGCTCAGCTGTCCCACTTGTGCCTCCAAATTTCTAATGGAGGACCTTGTTTCAGTCATGAAACTTTGAGTGGTTTTGATTAGATCAGAGACCATGGTTGCTAAGTCAGAGTAGCTCTGCTTAGAACTCTCTGTCTGTTGCTGAGAAGATGATGGAAAAGGCTTGCCATTGCTAAACCTGTTTCTTCCACCATTATTATTGTTGAAACCTTGTTGAGGTCTCTGTTGATCCTTCCATGAGAAATTTGGATGATTTCTCCATGAAGAATTATAGGTGTTTCCATAGGGTTCTCCCATGTAATTCACCTCTTCCATTGAAGGGTTCTCAGGATCATAAGCTTCTTCTTCAGATGAAGCATCCTTAGTACTGCCTGGTGCATTTTGCATTCCAGATAGACTTTGAGAAATCAAATTGACTTGCTGAGTCAATATCTTGTTCTGAGCCAATATGGCGTTTAGAGTATCAATCTCAAGAACTCCTTTCTTCTGATTTGTCCCATTGTTCACATGATTCCTTTCAGAAGTGTACATGAATTGGTTATTTGCAACCATTTTAATGAGTTCTTGAGCTTCTGTAGGCGTCTTCTTCAGATGAAGAGATCCTCCAGCAGAGCTATCCAAAGACATCTTGGATAGTTCAGACAGACCATCATAGAAAATACCTATGATGCTCCATTCAGAAAGCATATCAGAGGGACACTTTCTGATCAATTGTTTGTATCTTTCCCAAGCTTCATAGAGGGATTCTCCTTCCTTCTGTCTGAAGGTTTGGACTTCCACTCTAAGCTTACTCAATTTTTGAGGTGGAAAGAACTTTGCCAAGAAGGCATTGACTAGCTTTTCCCAAGAGTTCAGGCTTTCTTTAGGTTGTCAGTCTAACCATATTCTAGCTTTGTCTCTTACAGCAAAAGGGAATAGCATAAGTCTGTAGACCTCAGGGTCAACCCCATTAGTCTTGACAGTGTCACAGATTTGCAAGAATTCAGCTAAAAACTGATGAGGATCTTCCAATGGAAGTCCATGGAACTTGCAATTCTGTTGCATTAGAGAAACTAATTGAGGCTTAAGTTCAAAGTTGTTTGCTCCAATGGCAGGGATAGAGATGCTTCTCCCATAGAAGTCGGGAGTAGGTGCAGTAAAGTCACCCAGCACCTTCCTTGTATTGTTGGCATTGTTGTTGTTTTCGGCTGCCATAGGTTCTTCTTCTTTGAAGAATTCTGTTAGGTCCTCTACAGAGAGTTGTGCTTTAGCTTCTCTTAGCTTTCACTTCAAGGTCCTTTCAGGTTCAGGATCAGCTTCAACGAGAATGCCTTTGTCTTTGTTCCTGCTCATATGAAAGAGAAGAGAACAAGAAAATGTGGAATCCTCTATGTCACAGTATAGAGATTCCTTGAGGTGTCAGAGGAACAGAAAAAATAGAAGGAAGAGGGAGAAGAATCCGAACTTAGTGAGATAGAGTTCGAATTGTGCATTGAGGAGGGGTGTTACTCCATAAATAGAAGGATGTGAGAAGAGAGGAAGAGATTTTCGAAAATTAAGTAAAAGATTTTAAAAAAAATTTTTGAAAAAGATTTTGAAGAAGATATGATTGAAAACTTTTTTTGAAAAAGATGTGATTTAAAAGTTATGGTTTTAAAAAGATGTGATTGAGAAGATATGATTTGAAAAACAATTTAAAAAAATTTGATTTTAAAAATTAATGACTTGCCTAACAAGAAAAGATATGATTCAAACATTAAACCTTTCTCAACAGAAAAAGCAACATACTTGAAATGTTGAATCAAATCATTAATTGATAGCAAGTATTTTTGAAAATGGAAAGAAATTGATTTTGAAAACATATGATTAAAAAGATATGATTTGAAAAAGATTTGATTTTGAAAAATTTTGAAAACTTGAAAAAATTTGCATTAAAAACAGAATCTTCCCTTTTGTGCCATCCTGGCGTTAAACGCCCAGAATGGTGCACATTCTGGCGTTTAACGCCCAAAGCACTACCCTTTTGGGCGTTAAACGCCCAACCAGGCACCCTGGCTGGCGTTTAAACACCAGTCTGCCTTCTTCACTGGGCGTTTTGAACGCCCAGCTTTTTCTGTGTAATTCCTCTGCTGTATGTTCTGAATCTTCAATTCTCTGTATTATTGACTTGAAAAGACACAAATTAAAAATATTTTTGGATTTTTAATAATCAAAATGCAACTAAAATCAAATAACAATGCATGCAAGACACCAAACTTAGAAGTTTGTATACTACTGACACTAACAATATGGAAATGCATATGAGAAACACAAAATACTCAAGTCAAGAGAATTTAAAGATAAGAGCAATGAAATCATCAAGAACAACTTGAAGATTAATGAAGACACATGAATGAATGCAAGAAGAACAGAAACATGCAATTGACACCAAACTTAAAATGAGACACTAGACTTAACAAGAAACATGCAATATTTTTGGTTTTTTATGGTTTTGTAATTTTTTTGGTTTTTTTTTTTTCGAAAATTAGGTGGAAAAGAAAATAAAGATATCAAAATTCTTAATGAGAATTCAAGGAATCATGCAATGTTAGTCTAAAGCTTTAGTCTAAAGAAATTAGACATGGCTAGCCAAGCTTCAGCAGGACATTGCATTCAAGAGCTAAATTGATGAGAATCAATCAGCTTTGGTGATGATAAGAATATCACCTTGAAACACTAGAATTCATTCTTAAGAACTCTGAAGATAAATACCTAATCTAAGCAACAAGATGAACCGTCAGTTGTCCATACTCAAAACAATCCCCGGCAACGGCGCCAAAAACTTGGTGCACGAAATTGTGATCACTACTTTTCACAACTCAAATAATCCCCAGTAATGAATCCAAAAACTTGGTGTTCAATACCATGGCATAAACACAACTTCGCACAACTAACCAGCAAGTGCACTGGGTCGTCCAAGTAATAAACCTTACGCGAGTAAGGGTCGATCCCACGGAGATTGTTGGTATGAAGCAAGCTATGGTCATCTTGTAAATCTCAGTCAGGCAGACTCAAATGGTTATGGAGGATAACATAAAATATAAGATAAGGATAGAGATACTTATGCAATTCATTGGTGAGAACTTCAGATAAGCGTATAAAGATGCTTTGTCCCTTCCGTCTCTCTGCTTTCCTACTGTCTTCATCCAATCCTTCTTACTCCTTTCCATGGCAAGCTGTATGTTGGGCATCACCGTTGTCAATGGTTACAGTCCCGTCCTCTCAGTGGAAATGTTCAACGCACCCTGTCACGGCACGGCTATCCAGCTGTCGGTTCTCGATCATGTCGGAATAGAATCCAGTGATTCTTTTGCGTCTGTCACTAACGCCCCACAATCGCGAGTTTGAAGCTCGTCACAGTCATTCAATCATTGAATCCTACTCAGAATACCACAGACAAGGTTTAGACCTTCCAGATTCTCTTGAATGCAGTCATCAATTCTAGCTTATACTACGAAGATTCTGGTTAAAGAACCCAAGAGATATCCACCCAATCTAAGGTAGAACGGAGGTGATTGACGGTCACACGTTCATAGGTGAGAATGATGATGAGTGTCACGGATCATCACATTCATCAAGTTGAAGAACAAGTGATATCTTGGAACAAGAACAAGCTGAATTGAATAGAAGAACAATAGTAATTGCATTAATACTCGAGGTACAGCAGAGCTCCACACCTTAATCTATGGTGTGTAGAAACTCCACCGTTAAAAATATATAAGAACAAGGTCTAGGCATGGCCGTGAGGCCAGCCTCCCAATGATCTAAGATAGCATAAGACTAAAGATAGCTACCAAGATGTCAAATACAATAGTAAAAGGTCCTATTTATAGGGAACTAGTAGCTTAAGAATTACAAAGATGAGTAAATGACATAAAAATCCACTTCCAGGCCCACTTGGTGTGTGCTTGGGCTGAGGATTGAAGCATTTTCGTGTAGAGACTCTTCTTGGAGTTAAACGCCAGCTTTTGTGCCAGTTTGGGCGTTTAACTCCCACTTTGGTGCCAGTTCCGGCGTTTAACGCTGGGAATTCTGAAGGTGACTTTGAACGCCGGTTTGGGCCATCAAATCTTGGGCAAAGTATCATATATTGCTGGAAAGCCCAGAATGTCTACTTTCCAACGCCATTGAGAGCGCGCCAATTGGGCTTCTGTAGCTCCAGAAAATCCACTTCGAGTGCAGGGAGGTCAGAATCCAACAGCATCTGCAGTCCTTTTTAGTCTCTGAATCAGATTTTTGCTCAAGTCCCTCAATTTCAGCCAGAAAATACCTGAAATCACAGAAAAACACACAAACTCATAGTAAAGTCTAGAAAAGTGAATTTTAACTAAAAACTAATAAAAATATACTAAAAACTAACTAAAATATACTAAAAACATATTAAAAACAATGCCAAAAAGCGTACAAATTATCCGCTCATCAGGGGGCTGGCCATTCGGCCATGCCTGGACCATCACTTATGTATTTTCAACGGTGGAGTTTCTACACACCATATATTAAGGGTGTGGAGCTCTGCTGTACCTCGAGTTTTAATGCAATTACTACTATTTTCTATTCAATTCAGTTTATTCTTGTTCTAAGATATTCGTTGCACTTCAACATGATGAATGTGATGATCCGTGACACTCATCATCATCTCACCTATGAATATCTCTTGGATTCCTTGATCAGAATCTTCGTGGTATAATCTAGAACCCTTTGGCGGCCACTCTTGAGAATCCAGAAAGTCTAAACCTTGTCTGTGGCATTCCGTGTAGGATTCAGGGATTGAATGACTGTGACGAGCTTCAAACTTGCGATTGTTGGGCGTAGTGATAGACGCAAAAGAATCAATGGATTCTATTCCGACATGATCGAGAACTGACAGATGATTAGACGTGCTGTGACAGAGCATTTGGACCATTTTCACTGAGAGGATGGGAAGTAGCCATTGACAACGGTGATGCCCTACATACAGTTTGCCATGGAAAGGAGTAAGAATGATTGGAGGAAGGCAGTAGGAAAGCAGAGATTCAGAAGGAACACAGCATCTCCATACACTTATCTGAAATTCCTACCAATGAATTACATAAGTATCTCTATCTTTATTTTATGCTTTATTTATCTTTATTTTCGAAAACCATTTATAACCATTATAATCTGCCTAACTGAGATTTACAAGATGACCATAGCTTGCTTCATACCAACAATCTCCCTGGGATCGACCCTTACTCACGTAAGGTTTATTACTTGGACGACCCAATGCACTTGTTGGTTAGTTGTGCGGAATTGTGACAAAGTATGATTCACATTTGAGAGCGCTACCAAGTTTTTGGTGCCATTGTTGATGATCACAATTTTGTGCACCAAGTTTTTGGCACCGTTGCCGGGGATTGTTCGAGTTTGGACAACTGACGGTTCATCTTATTGCTCAGATTAGGTAATTTTCTTTTCAAAAATCTTTCAAAAAATTTTTCTTTATTTTCGTTTTTCAAAAATATAACTTTCGAAAAATCCAAAAAAAATTAATAAAAACCAAAAATATTTTGTATTTCTTGTTTGAGTCTAGTGTCAATTTTTAAGTTTGGTGTCAATTGCATGTTTTAGAAACTTTTGCATTTTTTCGAAAATTCATGCATGTGTTCTTCATGATCTTCAAGTTGTTCTTGACAAGTCTTCTTGTTTGATCTTTAAATTTTCTTGTTTTGTGTTTTTTGTTGTTTTTCATATGCACTTTTGCATTCATAGTGTCTAAGTATTAAAAATTTCTAAGTTTGGTGTCTTGCATGTTTTTCTTTTCTTGAAAATTTTTCAAAAATAAGTCTTGATGTTCATCTTGATCTTCAAAATGTTCTTGGTGTTCATCTTGACATTCATAGTATTCTTGCATGCATCATGTGTTTTGATTCATAATTTTCATGTTGTGAGTCATTTTTGTTGTTTTTCTCTCTCCTCATTAAAAATTCAAAAATAAAAAAATATCTTTTCCTTATTTTACTCATAATTTTCGAAATCTTTGGGTTGACTTAGTCAAAAATTTTTAAAATAAGTTGTTTCTTTTTAGTCAAGTCAAGATTTCAATTTTAAAAATTCTATCTTTTCAAAACTTTTTCAAAAATTAAATCATTTTCATTTTTTTTATTATTTTCAAAAATTTTTAAAATTTATTTTCAAAATATTTTTCTTATCTTTATTTCAAAATTTCAAAACCTTTACTAACAATAAATGTGATTGATTCAAAATTTTGAAGTTTGTTACTTTCTTGTTAATAAAGGTTCAATCTTTAAATTCTAGAGTCATATCTTTTAGTTTCTTATTAGTCAAGTAATCAATTCTAATTTTAAAAATCAAATTTTTTTCCAAAATATCTTTTTCAATCATATCTTTTTCAAAATATCTTTTTCAAATCATATCTTTTTCAAAATTGATTTCAAAAATCTTTTCTAACTTCTTATCTTTTCAAAATTGATTTTTAAATCTTTTTCAACTAACTAATTGACTTTTTGTTTGTTTCTTATCTTTTTCAAAACCACCTAACTAATTTTATCTCTCTAATTTTCAAAAACTCCTCTCTCTTTTTCAAAATTCTTTTAATTAACTAATTGTTTCAAATTTTAATTTTAATTTTAATTTTTCTCTTAATTTTCAAAAATCACTAATTTTTCAAAAATAATTTTCGAATTTTAACTTTAAAATTTCTCTTTTATTTTGGTTAATTTTCGAAAACTCACATCTCTCATCTCTTTCTATTTATTTATTCATTTACTAACACTTTTCTTCATCTTAAAATTTGAACCCCCTCTTCCTCTCTGAGTTTGAATTTTCCTCTTTTCCTTCTTCTATTCTTTTCTTCTTCTACTAACATAAAGGAATCTCTCTACTGTGGTAAAGAGGATCCCTACTATTATTTTCTGTTTCCTTCTTTTTCCATATGAGCAGGAGCAAGGACAAGATATTCTTGTTGAAGCAGATCCTGAACCTGAAAAGACTCTGAAGAGGAAACTAAGAGAAGCTAAATTACAACAATCTAGAGACAACCTTACAAAAATTTTCGAAAAGGAAGAGGAGATGGCAGCCAAAAATAATAATGCAAGGAGAATGCTTAGTGATTATACTACACTTACTTCCAAGTTTGATGGAAGAAGCATCTCAATCCTTGCCATTGGAGAAAACAATTTTGAGCTGAAGCCTCAACTAGTTGCTCTAATGCAACAGAACTGCAAGTTTCATGGACTTCCATCAGAAGATCCCTATTAGTTTTTAACTGAGTTCTTGCAGATATGTGAGACTGTTAAAAGACTAATGGAGTAGATTCTGAAGTCTACAGGCTCATGCTTTTCCCTTTTGCTGTAAGAGACAGAGCTAGAACATGGTTGGACTCACAATCTAAAGATAGCCTGGACTCTTAGGATAAGCTGGTCACGGCCTTCTTGGCTAAGTTCTTTCCTCCTCAAAAGCTGAGCAAGCTTAGAGTGGATGTTCAGACCTTCAAACAAAAAGATGGTGAATCCCTCTATAAAGCTTGGGAAAGATACAAGCAGATGACCGAAAGATGTCCTTCTGACATGCTTTCAGAGTGGACCATTTTGGATATATTCTATTATGGTCTATCTGAGTTCTCTAAGATGTCACTGGACCATTCTGCAGGTGGATCTATTCACCTAAAGAAAATGCCTGCAGAAGCTCAAGAACTCATTGACATGGTTGCAAATAACCAATACATGTACACTTCTGAGAGGAATTCTGTGAGTAATGGGACGCCTCAGAGGAAGAGAGTTCTTGAAATTGATGCTCTAAATGCCATATTGGCTCAGAACAAAATGTTGACTCAGCAAGTCAACATGATTTCTCAGAGTCTGAATGGATGGTAAAATGCATCCAACAGTACTAAAGAGGTGACTTCTGAAGAAGAAACTTATGATCTTGAGAACCCTGCAATGGCAGAGGTGAATTACATGGGTGAACCCTATGGGAACACCTATAATTCCTCAGGGAGAAATCATCCAAATTTCTCATGGAAGAATCAACAAAAGCCTCAACAAGTCTTTAATAATGGTGGAAGAAATAGGCTTAGCAATAGCAAGCTTTTCCATCATCTTCTTAGCAACAGACAGAGAATTCTGAGCAGAGCCCCTCTAGCTTAGCAAACGTAGTCTCTGATCTGTCTAAGGCCACTTTAAGTTTCATGAGTGAAACAAGGTCATCCATCAGAAATTTGGAGGCACAAGTGGGCCAGCTGAGTAAGAAAATCACTGAAACTCCTCCTAGTACTCTCCCAAGCAATACTGAAGAGAATCCAAAAAGAGAGTGCAAGGCCATTGACATAATCAAAATGGCCGAACCTAGAGAGGAAGGGAAAGATGTGAATCCCAATGAGGAAGACCTCATGGGACGTCTCCCAGACAAGAAGGAGTTCCCTATTGAGGACCTAAAGGAATCTGAGGCTCATATAGAGACCATAGAGATTCTATTAAACCTTCTTCTACCATTCATGAGCTCTGAGAACTATTCTTCCTCTGAAGAGGATGAAGATATAACTGGAGAGCAAGTTGCTCAATATCTAGGAGCTATCATGAAGCTGAATGCCAAGTTGTTTGGTAATGAGACTTGGGAAGATGCACCTCCCTTACTCATTAGTGAACTAGATACATGGGTTCAGCAAACTTTACCTCAAAAGAAACAAGATCCTGGTAAATTCTTAATACCCTGTATCATGGGCACCATGACCTTCGAGAAGGTTCTGTGTGACCTGGGGTCAAGCATAAATCTTATGCCACTCTCTGTAATGGAGAAACTAGGAATCTTTGAGGTACAGGCTGCCACATTCTCATTAGAGATGGCAGACAAGTCAATAAGACAAGCTTATGGAATGGTAGAAGACGTGTTGGTAAAGGTTAAAGGCCTTTACATCCCTGCTGATTTCATAATCTTAGACATTGGGAAGGATGAGAATGAATCCATTATTCTTGGAAGACCCTTCCTAGCCACAGTAGGAGCTGTGATTGATGTTGACAGAGGAGAGTTAGTCCTTCAATTGAATGGGGACTACCTGGTGTTTAAAGCTCAAGGATCTTCCTATGCAACCATGGAGAGGAAGCATGAAAAGCTTCTCTCAATACAGAGTCAAATAGAGCCCCCACAATCAAACTCTATGTTTGGTGTTGGAAGGCCACAACCAAACTCTAAGTTTGGTGTTGAACCCCCACATTCAAACTCTAAGTTTGGTGTTGGGAGGTCCTAACAATGCTCTGAACATATGTGAAGTTCCATGAGAGCTCACTGTCAAGCTATTGACATTAAAGAAGCGCTTATTGGGAGGCAACCCAATTTTTATTTATCTATATTTTTATTTTTCTTTTATGTTTTATTAGGTTCATGATCATGTGGAGTCACAAAACAATTACTAAAATTAAAAATAGAATAAAAATAATCAGACAGCACACCCTAGAGGAAGAGCTTACTGGTGTTTAAACGCCAGTAAGGAGCATCTGGCTGGCGTTCAATGCCAGAACAGAGCATGAATCTGGTGTTGAACGCCAGAAACAAGCAGCAGTCTGGCGTTTAAACGCCAGGATTACACCCTGAGGAGAGCTGGCGTTAAACGCCAGAAACAAGCATGGAACTGGCATTCAACGCCAGAAACATGCTGCAGATTGGCGTTGAACGCCCAAAACAAGCATAGAGCTGGCGTTTAACGCTAGAAACAAGCATCAATCTGGCGTTAAACGCTAGTATTGCATGCAGAGGGCATTTTACACGCCCCATTGGTGCAGGAATGATAAATCTTTGACACCTCAGGATTTGTGGATCCCATAGGATCATCTCAGGATCTGTGGACCCCACAGGATCCCTACCTACCTCAACTTACCTTCTCTCTTCTTCACACAATCCAATAACACTCTTCCCCAAAAACCCTTCACTAATCAACTCAATCTCTCTTCCCCATCACTTCTTCACCACTCACATCCATCCACTCTTTCCCATAAACCCTACCTACCTTCAAATTCAAAATCCCTTTCCCACCCAAATCCTCCCTTGGCCGAATACACATTCCTCTCCCTCTCCTTCATATCTTCTTATTCTTCTTCTATTCTTTCTTTTCTTTGCTCGAGGGCGAGCAACATTGTAAGTTTGGTGTGGTAAAAGTATAGCTTTTTTGTTTTTCCATAACCATCTATGGCACCTAAGGCCGGAGAAACCTCTAGAAAAGGAAAAGGGAAGACAAAAGCTTCCACTTTCGAGTCATGAGAGATGGAGAGATTCATCTCAAAGGTCCATCAAGACCACTTCTATGAAGTTGTGGCCAAGAAGAAGGTGATCCATGAGGTCCCTTTCATGCTCAAGAAAAATGAGTATCCGGAGATCCGACATGAGATCCAAAGAAGAGGTTGGGAAGTTCTGACCAACCCCATTCAACAAGTCAGAATATTAATGGTTCAAGAGTTCTATGCCAATGCATGGATCACTAGGAACCATGATCAAAGTATGAACCCGAATCCAAAGAATTATCTTACAATGGTTCGGGAGAAATGCTTAGATTTCAGTCCGAAAAATATAAGGTTGGCGTTCAACTTGCCTATAATGCAAGAAAATACACGCCCCTACACTAGAAGGGTCAACTTTGATCAAAGGTTGGTGATGCCAGGGCATCTAGGCCAGTTTCACTGACCTTTTCTTTACTGTTTTAGGGTAGTTTCATGCATTTTCCTAGTAAACAAGGCAAGTTTTGGGTGAAAATACACTTACACCTTCATTTAAGCAACTATTGTGAATTTTACATGATTTCATGAGATTTTTGCCAGAATTACATGATAATTTAATGATGCATAATCTCATGACTTTGGCTAGAGCTTTGATGCACTTTAATTGCTTGATTTCAGGACAAATGAAGCATGGAAGAACCACGTTAGCATTCACGTTAACTTAGTTAACGTGACTACTAACGTGGGATGGCAAATAGCTTGCAACGTTAATGAGAAAAGTGATCACTAATAACGCCTGCGAAGCCATTTATAGCCTAGGTTAAGAGCCACGTTAACTAAGTTAACGTGGTACTTAACGTAGAAGAAAAAGAGGACTCCACGTTAATGAGAAACGTGAACTCCAATAACGTTTCTCCTCAACGTTAGTGGTAAAAGTGAACACCACTAACGTTGGGAAACTAGGCAATGCCCCACGTTAAGAGTCACGTTAACTAAGTTAACGTGAACTCTAACGTGGAAGAGGATCAACAATGCCAACGTTAGTGACATTCACTTTTGTCACTAACGTTGGATCATTAGCATTGCCTACGTTAACTCTCACGTTAAGATTGTTAACGTGAAAGTTAACGTGGAGTGGGGTTCAAAGAGCCAACGTTAGTGACACTCACTTTTGTCACTAACGTTGGGAGATGGCTTCATTACTACGTTAAGAGCCACGTTAACTTAGTTAACGTGGGTTCTAACGTAGGGGCTTAAGGCAATTGGAGCGTTAGTGACAAAGGTGAGTGTCACTAATGCTCTCGAAGGTGATAGATGCCCACGTTAAGAGCTAGGTTAGCTAAGCTAACGTGAGACCTAACGTAGGGGGCAAGAGGCAAGCAACGTTAATGGGAAAAGTGATTCCCATTAACGTTTGCGAAAAGGGGCACAAGCCAACGTTAATGGGAAAAGTGAGTCCCATTAACGTTGGCCAAGAATTGAGAAGGAACGTTAGAAGTCACGTTAAGACTTCTAACGTTGAGAATAACATGGGCATATAAAGGTGGAACGTTAGTGGAAAAGGTGAATGCCACTAACGTACTCGCACCCAGAAATGTATTCCACATTAATCTCACTAAATGCCCAAGCCTAATTCATATTTCTCTACAAGTTGGGCCCACTAAAGATGAGAATTGCTTCAACTCAAGGTCCAAAGCCCACATCCAAGACTTGAAGAACTCACTAGAAGATCATGAAGAGTAGTATATATAGGAGTAGTTTTGAACTAGCTAGGAGCTTTTGGACTTTTGGGAACTACTCTCTGCATATTTACTTTTCTGTACTTCTAGCATGGATTCTTCTTTTCTGCCAATTTTGATTCCTAGAGCTATGAACAACTAAACCCCTTTCATTGGGTTAGGGAGCTCTGCTGTAATTTGATGGATCAATATTAGTTTTCATTCTTCTTCTTTTATCTTTTCTCTTGATTTTACTAGAAAGCTTTCAATCTTAATTCAATTGGTTAGTTGTCTTGGAAAAGAAACTCTCCATAATTGGATCTCTTCGGAACCTTGGAAGAGGAATGAAGAGATCATGCTAGAAATGCTTTTCATGTTGGACCAACTTGGGTTTGGATGGATATGTGACTATAATCCTACCAATACTTGATTTGGGAATGCATGTGGTATAATCAGTGACCATACTTTATCTCTTCTCATGAGCAATTGACCAAGGAATTGGCTATTGATCAAGATTTGAGAGATTGGATTACCAAGGAATTGGAATCTAATCACTTAAGATTGCCAAGGAGATCAATGAATGCATTGATTGAGGAAGAGATGAGAATGAACTTGATCCGGAGAATTGCAACATCTCCTAAACCCAATGATCTCCCCATTTCTGATCTTACCCATTCTCTTTAATTTCTACCATTTACTTTTATGAGCATTACCCCAATTCCCCATTTAAAATTCTGCACTTTAATTTCTGCTATTTACTTTCCAGTCACTTAAATTTCTGCATCTTAACCTCAATTTTGTTTAGCTCAACTAGCATATTCTTCTAACTAAAGTTGCTTGACCAATCAATCCTTGTGGGATTCGACCTCACTCTATAGTGAGTTTTACTTGACGATAATTCGGTATACTTGCCGAAGAAAAATTTATTGAGAGACAAGTTTCCATGCATCAAGTTTATGGCGCCGTTGCTGGGGATTGATTTTGAATCAACAATGATTAAGCTAGAAGATCACTAGATTGAGCATTTTTTTTATTTTTCGTTATTCTTTTCTGTATTCAGTAATTTACCTTAGTTTGTTTTTAATTTCCTCCTCATCCCCTTTACCCTCTCTATTTTCTGTTCTCTTTTTCTTAGTTTATCATAATTCAGCTCACTAACCTACTAACTGTTTGATAAATTGCATCACTCACACTAACAATCATTCTAACAAAAATAGTCTTCACTATATTTCCTGTTGTGCATTCTGTTTGTTGTATGACAGGGAGAAGAGAAGGAATCTCAACATCCTTTGATTCAGAACCTGAGAGAACCCTTTGGAAATGAAAAAGGGAGGCAAGTGGAAAAAGAATTATTGGTGCTGAGGAAGAGGAAGAGTATTTTGAACCCAACATGGAAGAGAATTTGGAGAACAATCATGAAGAAGAAGCTCATAATCATGCCAGAGAAGGTCATGCAAACTGGGCTGGGCATGAAAGAAGGGTCTTAGGATCCTATATCAATCCTAATCCAGGAAACTGTGGAAGCAGCATTCAAAAACCCACCATACATGCCAATAATTTCGAGCTAAAACCTCAGCTCATCACTTTGGTGCAAAATAATTGCTCATTTGGAGGAGGTGCTCAAGAAGACAGTAACCAACACTTGACCACCTTCTTGAGGATTTGTGACACGGTGAAGTCCAATGGAGTCCACCCCGATGTCTATAGGTTGCTCTTGTTCCCTTTTTCACTCAGGGACAAGGCATCCAAATGGCTTGAATCCTTCCCAAAGGAAAGCTTGACTAATTGGGAAGAAGTGGTGAACAAGTTTTTAGCAAGATTTTATCCTCCTCAAAGGATCAATAGGCTAAGAACTGAGGTACAGACTTTCAGGCAACAAGATGGTGAGACACTTTATGAAGCATGGGAGAGATTCAAAGACTTGACAAAGAGATGCCCACCAGAGATGTTTAATGAGTGGGTTCAATTTCACATCTTCTATGAAGGTCTTTCCTATGAGTCAAAGAAGGCTGTAGATCATTCATCAGGAGGTTCTTTAAACAAGAAGAAAACCATTGAAGAAGCCATAGATGTCATTGAAACAGTTGTTGAGAATGACTACTTCTATGCCTCTGAAAGAAGTAACACTAGAGGAGTAATAGAGCTGAACCACATGGATGTACTGTTAGCCCAAAACAAGATGATCACCAAGCAGCTAGCAGATCTTACCAAGAAGGTGGAAGAGAACCAAGTTGCAGCAGCCATCACCTCATCACCAACTCATGAAGGAGTAAACATAGGAGAAGAAGGTGACTGGGAGCAAGCCAACTATGTGGGAAATTCACCTAGACAAGTACATGATCCATACTCTAAAACCTATAACTCTGGATGGAAAAATCACCCCAACTTTGGATGGGGAAACCAACAAGACCAAGGACAAGATCAGAGACGTTCCAACTTCAACTCCAACAACAATGCCACTCATCAAAACACTTCACAGAGATATTACCAACATCCATCTAACCAACCTTCTCAACCACCTAATCTCAACCCACCATCATCCACAGATGATAGGCTTTCAAAGATTGAGGCTCTACTCAAAATTCTATGCAAAGAAATTCAAGATAGTAAAGCTTTCCGGGAAGAAGTGCAATCTAACATGCAGAATCAAGATGCTGCCATCAAGAAACTGGAAACACAGATTGAATTCTTATTCAAGCAAACCCCTGGGCACAACAATTGCAGCAATATTAACTCAATACCAAGGGAAGAATATCAGGCCATCACCCTCAGAAGTGGGAAGGAATTGAAGGAGACCCACAAGAAACCACCAGAGAAGGAACTGGATGAAGAAAACAAGGGACATGAGAAAGCTCACACCTCAATCCCCAAGTCACATCAAGAAAGAGAGGTGCCCAATCCATACCCCTTAAAGGCCCCATACCCACAGCAGCTGCAATTAAAGAAGAAGGGAGAGGACAACCAATTCTCAAGATTCTTGGAGATCTTCAAGAAATTACAAATAAACATACCCTTTGCTGAAGCAATCGAGCAAATGCCACTCTATGCCCAGTTCTTGAAGGAGTTGATGACCAAAAAGAGAAGCTGGAAGAACAATGAGACTGTGGTACTTACAGAAGAATGCAGCGCCATCATCCAACACAAATTACCTCAAAAATTGAAGGATCCTGGGAGTTTCCAAATCCCTTGTATCATTGGAGAAATCACGGTGAAAAAGACTTTATGTGATCTAGGAGCCAGCATAAATCTAATGTCTCTAGCAATGATGAAAAAGATGAAGATTGAAGAAGCCAAACCAACAAGAATGGCCCTGCAACTAGCAGACAGGTCATTCAAATTTCCCCATGGGGTAGTAGAAGACTTGTTGGTGAAGGTGGGAGACTTCAATTTCCCAGCAGATTTTGTAGTACTAGACATGGAGGAAGGAGCTATGACCTCCATCATCCTTGGGATGCCATTTTTAGCCACTGCCGGAGCCATTATTGATGTCCAAAAGGGTGAACTTGTCCTCAGATTACACGAGGAGAAAATGACATTCAATGTGTTTAAGGCCATGAGATACCCACATGACTCATTGGGAGAATGTATGAGGTTGGACTCAGTAGAAGCTTTGGCACAAGAAACTCTTGAAGAAGAGCTTGAAGCATCAACAGAAGAGGAGTTAGCAACAAGCGAAGAAGTTGCAGCCGCTGAAATACATGTTCAAGGTGGGCTAGAAGAGAAGGAAGAAAGAAAAGAAGCACCCAAATTGGAGCTTAAAGCACTGCCAACCACTCTCAAGTATGCATACTTGGGAGAAAATAAAAGCTATCCAGTAATAATAAATTCAGCTCTCAGCCAAGAACAAGAGGAAGAGTTACTTCAAGTCTTACGAAGGCATAAGGATGCCATTGGATGGACACTTACTGACTTGAAGGGAATCAGTTCAGCCATATGCATGCATAAGATACTCCTAGAAGAAGGTGCCAAACCTTCCATTCAGCCCCAAAGAAGGTTAAATCCAGCAATGAAAGAAGTAGTGCAGAAAGAAGTCATGAAGTTGTGGCAGGGAGGAGTAATCTATCCAATCTCAGACAGCCAATGGGTCAGTCCAGTTCAGGTTGTTCCCAAGAAGGGAGGAATCACTGTGGTGCCCAACGAAAGGAATGAGCTAATCCCTACAAGAACCATTACAGGCTGGAGAATGTGTATTGACTACAGGAAGCTTAATGAGGCCACAAGAAAAGATCACTTACCACTTCCCTTCATGGATCAAATGTTGGAAAGACTTGCGGGACATGTATATTATTGTTTTCTAGATGGTTATTCAGGATATAACCAAATAGTGGTTGATCCAAGAGACCAAGAGAAGACATCATTCACTTGCCTATATGGAGTGTTTGCCTATAGGCGCATGCCATTCGGGCTATGTAATGCACCCGCAACTTTCCAACGCTGCATGCTCTCCATCTTTTCAGATATAATAGAGAAGTTCATTGAAGTTTTCATGGATGACTTCTCAGTATTTGGAGATTCCTTCCCTAATTGCCTAACCCATCTTGCCTTGGTATTGAAAAGATGTCAAGAAACCAACTTAGTCTTGAACTGAGAAAAATGTCACTTCATGGTGACAGAGGGAATAGTTCTTGGCCATAAAGTTTCTAATCAAGGCATTGATGTAGACAGAGCTAAGGTGGAGCTAATTGAAAAGTTACCTCCACCCAGTGATGTCAAGGCAATTAGGAGCTTTTTGGGGCATGCTAGCTTTTATAGAAGGTTTATTAAAGATTTTTCAAAGATAGCCAAGCCCTTAAGCAATCTCCTAATGTCTGATACACCATTTAATTTTGATGAGAAATGCATGCTAGCATTTGAAAACTTGAAAAAGAAATTGTCCTCTGCTCTTATCATTTCCCCACCTGATTGGAACTTACCCTTTGAATTGATGTGTGATGCATCTGATTTTGCACTTGGGGCCGTGTTAGGGCAGAGGAAAGATAACTTAGTCCATGTGATATACTATGCTAGCAAAGTCCTCAATGATGCTCAAAGAAACTATACCACTACTGAAAAGGAGTTGCTAGCAATAGTTTTTGCATGTGACAAGTTCAGATCATATCTCATTGGTGCTAAAGTGATTATTTTCACAGATCACATAGCACTTAAATATTTGTTTGCCAAGCAAGAATCAAAACCAAGACTAATAAGATGGATCTTATTGTTGCAGGAATTCAATATTGAAATCAGAGACAAGAAAGGAGTGGAGAACAAGGTAGCAGATCACTTATCCAGAATCCGTCATAAGGAAGGTGGAACACATGATACAAGTGTGAACGAGCTCTTCCCTGATGAGCAATTGATGACAATTCACAAAGCACCATGGTTTGCAGACATTGCCAACTTCAAGGCAACCGGGGCCCTACCTCCAGGGATCAATAAACATCAAAAAAGAAAGCTCATAAATGATGCAAAATATTTTGTTTGGGATGAGCCATATCTCTTCAAAAAATGTTCAGATGGAATCCTTAGAAGATGTGTCTCGGAAGAAGAAGGACGAGAGGTCCTATGGAATTGCCACAGCTCATGCTATGGAGGCCATTTTGGAGGGGACAGAACTGCAGCAAAAGTGTTACAAAGCGGATTCTTTTGGCCTACCCTTTTTAAGGATGCCAAAGAACTAGTAAAGAGCTGCAATGAATGCCAAAGATCTGGAAACTTGCCCAAAAGAAATGAGATGCCACAAAATTTCATCTTGGAACTGGAACTATTTGATGTGTGGGGAATCGATTTCATGGGACCATTCCCAACCTCATATTCAAACAAGTACAACTTGGTAGCAGTGGACTACGTTTCCAAGTGGGTAGAGGCTATTGCAACTCCAATGAATGATAACAAGATGGTCATGAACTTCCTCAGGAAGAATATCTTTAGCCGTTTTGGAGTCCCCCGAGCACTCATCAGTGATGGAGGGAGCCATTTTTATAACAGACCACTAGAAGCGCTCCTCCTACGATACGGGGTAAAACACAAGGTTGCCACACCTTATCATCCCCAAACAAGTGGGCAAACTGAGATATCCAACAGAGAGCTAAAAAGGATTTTGGAAAAGACTGTGGGTGCATCAAGAAAGGATTGGTCGAAGAAGCTGGATGATGCTCTTTGGGCATACCAAACAGCATTCAAAACACCACTTGGAATGTCCCCATATCAACTGGTGTATGGAAAAGCTTGTCATTTACCACTGAACTGGAACACAAAGCTCTCTGAGCTCTCAAGATACTAAATTTTGACAGCATTGCTGCTGGTGCAAAGAGGATCTTGCAGCTGCAAGAGATGGAGGAATTTAGATCGCAAGCCTACGAAAATGCCAAGATTTATAAAGAAAAGGTGAAGAGAAGACATGATCTACATATTGCACCCAGGAGTTTTGAAAAGGGACAACAAGTACTCCTCTACAATTCCAAATTGGGACTGTTCCCAGGAAAACTCAAATCAAGGTGGTCCGGACCTTTTCTTGTCACAAAAGTCTCGCCATATGGACACATAGAAATCATGGATGAAAGTTCAGAGAGGACTTTCACTGTGAATGGACAAAGGCTGAAGCATTATATGGGCAACATGGGGGAAAATCCCAGAGTAAAGTATCATCTCAAGTAATGGAGGAATCGTCGAGCTAGCGACGCTGAAAGAGCGCTCTGTTGGGAGGCAACCCAACCTGAGGTAGTTTCCTTTTCATCTTCATTTCAATAAAGATCACAAGTTGTTTCCCTTGTATTGCGAGGAGCTAAGTTTGGTGTTCCACACCAAAACAATCCAAGAGTGAAAGTGTAATTCTAAGTTTGGTGTCCCACCAAAGATATTAGTTAGAATCACACTACACCCCCAAAACACATTGCTAGCTCCAACCAATCAAGGGAACCACTTAGCTGTAGTTTAGTCTCCAGTTAAGAATTGTTTTGTTAACAACATGATATGAGGTTCTCTGCATGTATGCAAACTTTTGTACTGGGCAAGGAACTAAGTTTGGTGTTCACACACCAAATTCAGTTCAGAAGTTCACAAGCATACATGCAAGCTAACTATTTCTCAAGTGCTTCGGGAACAAGCAACTTCCAATAACTTTGCAGGAACCTTATGAGGAAATGGTGCACCTTCATCCAAAGAAGTAAAGTAGCAAAGACTATGGATGATGACAAAGAGGAGGACAACTAGAAACCATCACCCGAAGGTTGTATTGTTACTTAATTCCATGTGCTGAGAATGTTAAAACTGGAAGTCCAAATGCACCTTTGATTAATAGTTGCTCGTTAGTTGGAACCTTTTCAATTTTGTCTTCAATTCTCCTTGTTTAAGTCTATGTTATTGAGCCTAATGTCTTGAAGGTTCACTTGCACCTTTTTTACTTGTATGCTTGTCTCTTTAAGTTAATCAAAAAGAAAATGTTATGAAAAGAATGAGAGTGGAGTTATTTTGTAAAGTGCATTCTGAATGTTTGTGGTAGGATGATTAGTAAGCTAAGTTGGTTCACCAAGAAAGGAAAGAAAGCAACTATCCATCCTAAGTCCTATGTTTGAGACACATTCTTTGAGGCTAGCTAAACAATAAGATCCCAGCAAGAAAAGAAAAAAAAAGAAGAGCAATACAAGTGAAAATAAGAAAGGGAACACAATAAGAAACAATGCTAGGCACCAAGGGTTTCAAAACTGAGGCATGTGTCTGTGGTGTTTATGTACAAGGGATATACTTGGATGAATAAGCTCTTAGGGGTGCCTTATCACTTGGTAACTTGGATTAACTAATCCGGGATTATCAGCTGAAAGTCCACTATCAAGAGTAACCCTTGTTACAGAGCACTTAGTAACCCAAAGAGGTGCTGGACACCAAGGTCTCAAGAAAGAAAGAATAACAAACCATGTGCCTGTGGTGTGTATGTATGAGGGAAAGAGACTTGAGGAAGTAAGTCCTTAGGGGTGTCTTAACACCTAGCACCTTAAAACCAACTGGTTTGGGAGTGTTGGCTGAAAGCTTATCATAAAAAGTCGCATTTTTACAAAGCACCTAGCAAAAAGAAAAATAAACTTTGGAAAAAAAAAGAAGGATCAATAAGAAAGAAGCCTCAAGGGATGCAATCAAGAGAGTGACTAGGGATTTGATAAAGGCTTGAAACCTAAAAGGAAAGAACCTAAGTTGCTATGCATGAAACTCCATGAACCATGAATGCTACTTCCATCTTATCTTCTTGTTCTTTCATTTCATTTTTCTTATGCTTCAGTACTTGCTTAGGGACAAGCAAGCTTTAAGTTTGGTGTTGTGATGCCAGGGCATCTAGGCCAGTTTCATTGAACTTTTCTTTACTATTTTAGGGTAGTTTCATGCATTTTCCTTGTAAACAAGGCAAGTTTGGGTGAAAATACACTTACACCTTCATTTAAGCAACTATTGTGAATTTTGCATGATTTCATGAGATTTTTGCAAGAATTACATGATAATTTAATGATGCATAATCTCATGACTTTGGCTAGAGCTTTGATGCACTTTAATTGTTTGATTTCAGGACAAATGAAGCATGGAAGAATCACGTTAGCATTCATGTTAACTTAGTTAACGTGACTACTAACGTGGGATGGCAAATAGCTTACAACGTTAATGAGAAAAGTGATCACCAATAACGCCTACGAAGCCATTCATAGCCTACATTAAGAGCCACGTTAACTAAGTTAACGTGGTACTTAACGTAGAAGAAAAAGAGGACTCCACGTTAATGAGAAACGTGAACTCCAATAACGTTTCTCCTCAATGTTAGTGGTAAAAGTGAACACCACTAACGTTGGGAAACTAGGCAATGCCCCACGTTAAGAGTCACGTTAACTAAGTTAACGTGAACTCTAACGTGGAAGAGGATCAACAATGCCAACGTTAGTGACATTCATTTTTGTCACTAACGTTGGATCATTAGCATTGCCTACGTTAACTCTCACGTTAAGATTGTTAACGTGAAAGTTAACGTGGAGTGGTGTTCAAAGAGCCAACGTTAGTGACACTCACTTTTGTCACTAACGTTGGGTGATGGCTTCATTACTACGTTAAGAGCCACGTTAACTTAGTTAACGTGGGTTCTAACGTAGGGGCTTAAGGCAATTGGAGCGTTAGTGACAAAGGTGAGTGTCACTAACGCTCTCGAAGGTGATAGATGCCCACGTTAAGAGCTACGCTAGCTAAGCTAACATGAGACCTAACGAAGGGGGCAAGAGGCAAGCAACGTTAATGGGAAAAGTGATTCCCATTAACGTTTGCGAAAAGGGGCACAAGCCAACGTTAATGGGAAAAGTGAGTCCCATTAACGTTGGCCAAGAATTGAGAAGGAACGTTAGAAGTCACGTTAAGACTTCTAACGTTGAGAATAACATGGGGATATAAAGGTGGAACGTTAGTGGAAAAGGTGAATGCCACTAACGTTCTCGCACCCAGAAATGTATTCCTGCATATTTACTTTTCTGTACTTCTAGCATGGATTCTTCTTTTCTGCCAATTTTGATTCCTAGAGCTATGAACAACTAAACCCCTTTCATTGGGTTAGGGAGCTCTACTGTAATTTGATGGATCAATATTAGTTTTCATTCTTCTTCTTTTATCTTTTCTCTTGATTTTACTAGAAAGCTTTCAATCTTAATTCAATTGGTTAGTTGTCTTGGAAAAGAAACTCTCCATAATTGGATCTCTTCAGAACCTTGGAAGAGGAATGAAGAGATCATGTTAGAAATGCTTTCTCATGTTGGACCAATTTAGGTTTGGATGGATATGTGACTATAATCCTACCAATACTTGATTTGGGAATGCATGTGGTATAATCAGTGACCATACTTCATCTCTTCTCATGAGGAATTGACCAAGGAATTGGCTATTGATCAAGATTTGAGAGATTGGATTACCAAGGAATTGGAATCCAATCACTTAAGATTGCCAAGGAGATCAATGAATGCATTGATTGAGGAAGAGATGAGAATGAACTTGATCCGGAGAATTGCAACATCTCCTAAACCCAATGATCTCCCCATTTCTGATCTTACCCATTCTCTTTAATTTCTACCATTTACTTTTATGAGCATTACCCCAATTCCCCATTTAAGATTCTGCACTTTAATTTCTGCTATTTACTTTCCAGTCACTTAAATTTCTGCATCTTAACCTCAATTCTGTTTAGCTCAACTAGCATATTCTTCTAACTAAAGTTGCTTGACCAATCAATCCTTGTGGGATTTGACCTCACTCTATAGTGAGTTTTACTTGAAGATAATTCGGTATACTTGTCGAAGAAAAATTTGTTGAGAGACAAATTTCCATGCATCAATTGGACTAAGTCCTTATAGACATATGTGTTGAAGGAGCTCAATGGAAAGGAGACTCTAAAGGCAAGCCGATTCAATTGAGAAGACTGGACCTTAAGTCTGTGGCTAGAGGATGGTTGGATTTCATCCAACGCTCCATCATCCTCACTAGCATCCGATCCAAAGTTACTGTGGATCGGGCCATCATGATCCATAGCATCATGATTGGAGAGGAAGTAGAAGTTCATGAAGTCATCTCTCTAGAACTCTACAAAGTAGCCGAAAAGCCCTCCACCTTGGCAAGGCTAGCTTTTCCTCATCTTATTTGCCATCTATGCTACTTAGCTGGAGTTGTCATAGAAGGAGACATCCTCATTGAAGAGGACAAGCCCATCACTAAGAAAAGGATGGAGCAAACAAGAGAGGCCATCCATGGATCTCAAGAGACGCATGAGGAAGCTCATCATCAAGAAATCCCTGAGATGCCTCAAGGGATGCACTTTCCTCCAAACAACTATTGGGAACAACTCAATACTTCTCTAGAAGACTTGAGTTATAACATGGACCAATTAAGGGTGGAACACCAAGAGCATTCCATCATTTTCCATGAGATTAGAGAAGATCAAAGAGCTATGAGGGAGGAGCAACAAAGGCAAGGAAGAGACATAGAGGAGCTCAAGGAAGCCATTGTTCCTTCAAGAAGAAGACGCCACCATCACTAAGGTGGACTCATTCCTTGTTCTTATTTCTCTGTTTTTCGGTTTTTATGCTATATGTTTGTCTATGTTTGTGTCTTTACTACATGATCATTAGTGTCTAGTGTCTATGTCTTAAGGCTATGAATAATTCCATAAATCCTTCACCTTTCTTAAATGAAAAATGTTTTTAATACAAAAGAACAAGAAGCACATGAGTTTCAAATTCATCCTTCAAATTAGTTTAATTATATTGATGTGGTGACAATACTTTTTGTTCTCTGAATGAATGCTTGAACAGTGCATATTTTTTATCTTGTTGTTTATAAATGTTAAAATTGTTGGCTCTTGAAAGAATGATGAACAAGAGAAATGTTATTGATGATTTGAAAAATCATAAAATTGATTCTTGAAGCAAGAAAAAAAGCTTGCAAAAAAATGGCAAAAAAATATATAAAAGAAAAAGAAAAAGCAAGCAAAAAAAGCCAATAGCCCTTAAAACCAAAAGGCAAGGGTAAAAAGGATCCAAGGCTTTGAGCATCAATGGATAGGAGGGCCCAAGGAAATAAAATCCAGGCCTAAGCGGCTAAATCAAGCTGTCCCTAACCATGTGCTTGTGGCTTGCAAGTCCAAGTGAAAAGCTTGAGACTGAGTGGTTAAAGTGTGATCCAAAGCAAAAAGAGTGTGCTTAAGAGCTCTGGACACCTCTAACTGGGGACTTTAGCAAAGCTGAGTCACAATCTGAAAAGGTTCACCCAGTCATGTGTCTGTGGCATTTATGTATCCAGTGGTAATACTGGAAAACAAAGTGCTTAGGGCCACGGCCAAGACTCATAAAAGTAGATGTATTCAAGAATCAACATACTTAACTAGGAGAATCAATTAACACTATCTGAACTCTGAGTTCCTATAGAAGCCAATCATTCTGAACTTCAAAGGAAAAAGTGAGATGCCAAAACTATTCAGAAGCAAAAAGCTACAAGTCCCGCTCTTCTAATTAGAACTAATATTCATTGATAATTTGGAATTTATAGTATATTCTCTTCTTTTTATCCTATTTGATTTTCAGTTGCTTGGGGACAAGCAACAATTTAAGCTTGGTATTGTGATGAGCGGATAATTTATACGCTTTTTGGCATTATTTTTAGGTAGTTTCTAGTAGGATCTAGCTACTTTTAGGGATATTTTTATTAGTTTTTATGCAAAATTCACATTTCTGGACTTTAATATGAGTTTGTGTGTTTTTTTGTGATTTCAGTTATTTTCTGGCTGAAATTGAGGGACCTGAGCAAAAATCTAATTCAGGCTGAAAAGGACTGCTGATGCTGTTGGATTCTGACCTCCCTGCACTCGAAATGAATTTTCTGGAGCTATAGAACTCCAAATGGCGCGCTCTTAATGGCGTTGGAAAGTAGACATTCAGAGCTTTCCAGCAATATATAATAATCTATACTTTATTCGAATCAAGATGACGCAAACTGGCGCTCAACGTCAGTTCCATGCTGCATTCTGGAGTCAAACGCCAGAAACACGTCACAAACCAGAGTTAAACGCCAAAAACACGTTACAACTTGGCGTTTAACTCCAAGAGAAGCCTCTACACGTGTAAAGCTCAAGCTTAGCCCAGGCACACACCAAAGTGGGCCCCCGAAGTGGATTTCTGCATTTAGACTTATTTCTGTAAACCCTAGTAACTAGTCTAGTATAAATAGGACATTTTACTATTGTAATAGACATCTTTGGATTATTTTTGGATTACCTTATGATCCTTTGATCACGTTTATGGGGGCTGGCCATTCGGCCATGCCTGAACCATCACTTATGTATTTTCAACGGTGGAGTTTCTGCAAACCATAGATTAAGGGTGTGGAGCTCTGCTGTACCTCGAGTTTTAATGCAATTACTACTATTTTCTATTCAATTCAACTTATTCTTGTTCTAAGATATTCGTTGCACTTCAACATGATGAATGTGATGATCCGTGACACTCATCATCATTCTCACCTATGACCGTGTGCCTGACAACCACTTCCGTTCTACCTCAGAACGAATGAATATCTCTTAGATTCCTTGATCAGAATCTTCGTGGTATAAGCTAGAACCCTTTGGCGGCCACTCTTGAGAATCCGGAAAGTTTAAACCTTGTCTGTGGTATTTCGAGTAGGATTCAGGGATTGAATGACTGTGACGAGCTTCAGACTCGCGATTGTTGGGCGTAGTGACAGACGTAAAAGAATCAATGGATTCTATTCCGACATGATCGAGAACCAATAGATGATTAGCCGTGCTGTGACAGAGCATTTGGACCATTTTCACTGAGAGGATAGGAAGTAGCCATTGACAACGGTGATGCCCTACATACAGCTTGCCATGGAAAGGAGTAAGAATGATTAGAGGAAGGCAGTAGGAAAGCAGAGATTCAGAAGGAACACAGTATCTCATACACTTATCTGAAATTCCTACCAATGAATTATATAAGTATCTCTATCTTTATTTTATGCTCTATTTATCTTTATTTTCGAAAACCATTTATAACCATTATAATCTGCCTAACTGAGATTTACAAGATGACCATAGCTTGCTTCATACCAACAATCTCCCTAGGATCGACCCTTACTTACGTAAGGTTTATTACTTGGACGACCCAGTGCACTTGCTGGTTAGTTGTGCGGAATGGTGACAAAGTGTGATTCACGTTTGAGAGCACTACCAAGTTTTTGGCGCCATTGTTAATGATCACAATTTTGTGCACCAGCTATCTACACAAGTAATTACAGAAATCAGTTAAACACCTGAAGGCTTCTCGGTAGCATCAGTACGGGGCAAAGGAGGGCGAGTCTGGAGAGGCACTGTGTCCACTGTCCCGTTATCCCGATTCAATATCTGGCAATCAGGATCTAATTCGGGACGAGCAGGAGCTGAAGAAGCTGACACAACAGAAGCTTTGGAAACAGGCTCAAAGGGAAGCTCAACGTCGTCATCATCAGGACCATCGGGGATGATCTTGCCATCTTTCACAACATTATCCAAACTAAATAAAGCAAGGTCGACCTCTGAGGCAAGAATCCGAACCTGCTCCTTCAGGTTTTCATAAGTAGCAGTTACGCTGCCCACAAGGTAACTCTGGAGCTCAGAATAATCAACTCGGACCGACTCTAACTCCCCTCTGAGACGTATCACTTCTCGGTAAGTCGTGACATAGCTGTCTTTGTGCTTCAGTGCCATATCCTCAGCCAACTACACAGAGGCTGCCAAGGCAAGAGAGCTGGTGGTGGACGAAATTGTGATCCTTAATTAATGGCTCTTTGGCATGTGCCAAAAAGAACTAACTCAACTAACTGATTACTTTCTTTTCACAATTCCGTTCAACTAACCAGCAAGTGCACTGGGTCGTCCAAGTAATACCTTACATGAGTAAAGGTCGATCCCACGGAGATTATTGGCTTGAAGCAATCAATACTTATTTTATTTGTCTTAGTCAGGATGCTAAGGGAGTTATTTGGATTTATTTGTAAAAAGCCAAACTACAAACTACTTAAACTTGTAAGTTAAAATAATAGAGAATAACAGCGTTACTTGTTGTGCAGTAATGGGAAATATGTTGGAGTTTTGGAGATGCTTTGTCCTTTGACTTCAACTCTTCCTTGAAATCCTCTTCTCACACGCAGATTCCTTCCATGGCAAGCTCTATGTAGGGTGTCACCGTTGTCAGTGGCTACTTCCCATCCTCTCAGTGAAAACGTTCCTATGCTCTGTCACAGCACGGCTAATCATCTGTCGGTTCTCAATCAGGTTGGAATAGAATCCATTGATTCTTTTGCGTCTGTCACTAACGCCCAGCCCTCAGGAGTTTGAAGCACGTCACAGTCATTCAATCCCGGAATCCTACTCGGAATACCACAGACAAGGTTTAGACTTTCCGGATTCTCATGAATGCCGCCATCAATCCGGCTTATACCACGAAGATTCTGTTGGGGAATCTAAGAGATATTCATTCAGTCTGATGTAGAACAGAGGTGGTTGTCAGGCACACGTTCATGGGTTGAGGAAGGTGATGAGTGTCACGGATCATCACCCTCTTCACAATTAAGCGCGAATAAACATCTTAGATAAGAACAAGCGTGTTTGAATGGAAAACAAAGGAATTGTATTAAATCATCGAGACGCTGCAGAGCTCCTCACCCCCAACAATGGAGTTTAGAGACTCATGCCGTCAAAAGTATGTAATTCAGATCTGAAAATGTCATGAGGTACAAGAAATGTCTGTAAAAGTTGTTTAAATAGTAAACTAGTAACCTAGGTTTACAGAATATGAGTAAACTAAGATAGTTGGTGCAGAAATCCACTTCTGGGGCCCACTTGTGTGTGCTGGGGCTGAGACTAAAGCTATCCACGAGTAGAGGCCTTTCTTGGCGTTAAACTCCAGGTTATGACGTGTTTTGGGCGTTCAACTCCGGATCATGACGTTTTTCTGGCGTTTAACTCCAGACAGCAACATGAACTTGGCGTTTAACGCCAAGTTACGTCGTCTATTCTTGCGCAAAGTATGGACTATTATATATTGCTGGAAAGCCCTGGATGTCTACTTTCCAACGCCGTTGAGAGCGCGCCAATTGGACTCCTGTAGCTCCAGAAAATCCATTTCGAGTGCAGGGAGGTCAGGATCCAACAGCATCAGCAGTCCTTTTTCAGCCTAAGTCAGATTTTTGCTCAGCTCCCTCAATTTCAGCCAGAAAATACCTGAAATTACAGAAAAATACACACACTCATAGTAAAGTCCAGAAATATGATTTTTGCCTAAAAACTAATAATATTTAACTAAAAACTAATTAAAACATGCTAAAATCTACATGAAATTACCCCCAAAAAGCGTATAAAATATCCGCTCATCACAACACCAAACTTAAACTATTGCTTGTCCTCAAGCAACTAGATGAATAAAATAGGTTCTAACAGAAATTAAGAAGTAATAATATTTTAGAGTTTTAAATGAAGCTCAGATTCTTATTAGATGAGCGGGGCTTGTAGCTTTTTGTTTCTGAACAGTTTTGGCATCCCCCTGTATCTTTAAATTTTCAGGATAATTGGCATCCTTAGGAACTCAGAATTCAGATAGTATTATTGACTCTCCTAGTGTAGTATGTTGATTCTTGAACACAGTTATTTTATGAGTCTTGGCTGTGGCCCTAAGCACTTTGTTTTCCAGTATTACCACCAGATACATAAATGCCACAGACACATAACTGGGTGAACCTTTTCAGATTGTGACTTAGCTTTGCTAAAGTCCACAGTTAGTGGTGTCCAGAGCTCTTAAGCACACTCTTTTGCTTTGGATCACGACTTTAACCACTCAGTCTCAAGCTTGTAACTTGGACCTGCATGCCACAAGCATATGGTTAGGGACAGCTTGGTTTAGCCGCTTAGGCCTGGATTTTATTTCCTTGGGCCCTCCTATCCATTGATGCTCAAAGCCTTGGATCCCCTTCTTTTTTTTTTACTCTTGGCTAGTGCTCATGGCTTTTTTTTTTTGTGAACTGCTTTTTCTTGCTTCAAGAATCAATTTCATGATTTTTCAGATCATCAATAATATTTTTCGTGTTCCTCATCCTTTCAGGAGCCAATATTCATCAAATTCAAAGTACACTTTATGCACTGTTCAAGCATTCATTCAGAGAACAAAAAGTATTGCCACCACATATAATTAATTATAGTCTTTATTACTAAGAACTCATAAATATAGATTACTTCTTTATTCTAAAAAAAAATTTATACTACTTTATTCATGCCTGATGATGATGAGAAAAATAAATTATAGCTTAATTGGAAATAAAATCAAAATAGACATACTAATTACTACTACTACTATATAACTTCTAAGGTAAAATCCTATAATAATACTATCACAGAGTTAAAGCTGGAATTAGAACTTAACAACCTGTATTTTGGGAAGTGGATGTTCCTCTAGTCTGTGGGGTGCCTTCAAGAATTAATTTCTGACGCTTCAGCTCCCTTAAGTTCACATCCTTGCTCTTCCTGTTCTCTTAGGTGCCATGATCTTAATGAGTTTTAGCTCAGTGATCATGGCAAATCACACCAAACTTAGAGGTTTGCTTGTCCTCAAGCAAAAGAAAGGAAAGGAGGGGGGTAGAAGGAAAGGCATTTTTCAAATAAAGATAAGATGAGTTGAAAAAGATATGAGAAGAAATTAAAAATATTTGAAAAAGAATTGGATTGGAAAAAGATTTGTGTTTATAAATTAAGATACATTTGATATTTTTGAAAAAGGGATTTTTAGAAATTAGGATTAAAATTTTTGGAATTGAGGGATGATATTTTGAAACATGTGTATGCAAGAAATCATGAATTGAAACATAAAAAATTAGAAAAATTGTGAAGAAAAACGAATTTTACCTCCTCCCCACCATCCTGGCGTTAAACGCCCAACTGCTGCATGGTTTGGGCGTTTAACGCCCAAATGTTGCTTCTCCTGGGCGTTCAACGCCCAGCTGATGCATCTTTCTGGCGTTGAACGCCAGGAAGTCCTTTGTTACTGGGCGTTTTTCTAAACGCCCAGGATGCTGTCAATCTGGCGTTAAACGTCCAGAAGGTGCTTCTTTCTGGCGTTTAACGCCCAGAAGATGCTCCTTTCTGGCGTTTAACGCCCAGAAGGCTACCCTTACTGGCGTTGAACGCCCAGTGGGTGCTTCTTTTGGGCGTTCAACGCCCAAAATGTTTCTTACTGGCTTTTTCACGCCAGTGAGCTTCCAATTTCCCTTATAACTCTGTGAATCCAACCAATTGCTATTTTACCTTGAAGATACCTTGACATATACCTGAAAAATTCAATTTAATCAATACGAATAAAATTAAATTTTGTGATTGGCTGGGTTGCCTCCCAGCAAGCGCTTCTTTAATGTCATTAGCTGGACTATTACTGAGTTTTAATCAAGTCTCAGTTTTGAGCATTCTTGCTCAAAATTGCCTTCAAGATAATGTTTGACTCTTTGTCCATTAACAATGAACTTTTTGTTGGATTCATTATCTTGAAGCTCTACGTATCCATATGGTGATACGCTTGTGATCACATGTGGACCTCTCCACCGGGATTTTAACTTCCCGGGGAATAATTTGAGCCTGGAATTAAACAGCAGAACTTTCTGCCCCGGCTCAAAGACTCTGGATGACAATTTCTTATCATGCCATCTTTTTGCTTTCTCTTTGTAAATTTTTGCATTCTCGAAAGCATTGAGTCTAAATTCCTCTAGCTCATTTAACTGGAGCAATCGTTTTTCTCCAGCTAATTTGGCATCAAGGTTTAGGAATCTGGTTGCCCAGTAGGCCTTATGTTCCAGTTCCACTGGCAAGTGACATGCCTTTCCATACACAAGCTGGTATGGAGAGGTCCCTATAGGGGTCTTGAATGCTGTTCTGTATGCCCACAGAGCATCATCCAAGCTTTTTGCCCAATCCTTTCTACGGTTAATTACAGTCCGTTCCAGGATTCTTTTGAGTTCTCTATTTGAGACTTCAGCTTGCCCATTAGTTTATGGATGATATGGAGTAGCTACCCTGTGGCTAACTCCATAACGAACCAGAGCAGCATAAAGCTGTTTATTGCAAAAATGAGTGCCCCCATCACTGATTAATACTCTAGGGATACCAAATCTGCTGAAGATGTGCTTCTGGAGGAATTTTAACACTGTTTTAGTGTCATTGGTGGGTGTTGCAATAGCCTCCACCCATTTGGATACATAATCTACTGCCACCAGAATATAAGTGTTTGAGTATGATGGTGGGAAAGGTCCCATGAAGTCAATACCCCATACATCAAACAACTCAATCTCTAAGATTCCTTGTTGAGGCATGGCATAACTGTGAGGTAGGTTGCCTGATCTTTGGCAATTGTCACAATTAAGCACAAACGCTCGGGAGTCTTTATAGAGAGTAGGCCAGTAGAAGCCACTTTGGAGGACTCTTGTGGCTGTTCGCTCACTTCCAAAATGTCCTCCATACTGTGATCCATGGCAATGCCAAAGGATCTTCTGTGCTTCCTCTTTAGGCACACATCTACGGATTACTCCGTCTGCACATCTCTTGAAGAGATATGGTTCATCCCAAAGATAGTACTTTGCATCTGTGATTAATTTCTTTGATTGCACCCTACTGTACTCTTTGGGTATGAATCTCACTGCCTTGTAGTTTGCAATGTCTGCAAACCATGGCACTTCTTGGATGGCAAACAGTTGCTCATCCGGAAAGGTTTCAGAGATTTCAGTGAGAGGGAGGGACGCCCCTTCTACTGGTTCTATTCGGGACAGGTGATCTGCTACTTGATTTTCTGTCCCTTTTCTGTCTCTTATTTCTATGTCAAACTCTTGCAGAAGCAACACCCATCTAATGAGTCTGGGTTTTGAATCCTGCTTTGTGAGTAGATATTTAAGAGCAGCATGATCAGTGTACACAATCACTTTTGATCCTACTAAATAGGATCTGAACTTGTCAATGGCGTAAACCACTGCAAGTAGCTCTTTTTCTGTGGTTGTGTAATTCTTCTGTGCATCATTTAGAACACGGCTGGCATAGTAAATGACGTGCAGAAGCTTGTCATGCCTTTGTCCCAATACTGCACCAATGGCATGGTCACTGGCATCACACATCAGTTCAAATGGTAATGTCCAGTCTGGTGCAGAAATTATTGGTGCTGAGACCAATTTAGCTTTCAGGGTCTCAAATGCCTGCAGACATTCTTTATCAAAGATAAATGGCGTGTCAGCAGCTAGCAGGTTGCTTAGAGGTTTGGCGATTTTTGAAAAATCCTTTATAAACCTCCTGTAGAATCCTGCATGTCCCAGAAAACTTCTGATTGCCTTAACATTGGTGGGTGGTGGTAATTTTTCAATTACTTCTACCTTAGCTTGATCCACCTCTATTCCCTTGTTCGAAATTTTGTGCCCAAGGACAATTCCTTCAGTCACCATAAAGTGACATTTTTCCCAGTTTAAAACCAGGTTAGTCTCTTGGCATCTTTTCAGAACAAGTGCTAAATGGTTAAGGCAGGAGCTGAATGAGTCTCCAAATACTGAAAAGTCATCCATGAAGACTTCCAGAAATTTTTCCACCATATCAGAGAAAATGGAGAGCATGCACCTCTGAAAGGTTGCAGGTGCATTGCACAGGCCAAATGGCATCCTTCTGTATGCAAATACTCCAGATGGGCATGTGAACGCCGTTTTCTCCTGATCCTGGGGATCTACTGCAATTTGATTATAACCTGAATATCCATCCAAGAAGCAGTAGTATTCATGACCTGCTAGTCTTTCTAGCATCTGGTCTATGAATGGTAAAGGAAAATGATCCTTTCTGGTGGCTGTATTGAGCCTTCTATAATCAATGCACATACGCCACCCTGTAACTGTTCTTGTAGGAACCAGTTCATTTTTTTCATTATGAACCACTGTCATGCCTCCTTTCTTTGGGACAACTTGGACAGGGCTCACCCAGGGGCTGTCAGAAATAGGATAAATAATCCCAGCCTCTAGTAATTTAGTGACCTCTTTCTGCACCACTTCTTTCATAGCTGGATTCAGCCGCCTTTGTGGTTGAACCACTGGCTTGGCGTCATCCTCCAGCAAGATTTTGTGCATGCATCTGGCTGGGCTAATGCCCTTAAGATCACTAATGGACCACCCAAGAGCTGTCTTGTGCGTCCTTAGCACTTGAATTAGTGCTTCCTCTTCCTGTGGCTCTAAGGTAGAGCTTATAATTACAGAAAAGGTATCACCTTCTCCCAGAAATGCATATTTCAGGGATGGTGGTAATGGTTTGAGTTCGGGTTTTGGAGGTTTCTCCTCTTCTTGAGGGATTTTCAGAGGTTCTATTATCTTCTCTGACTCCTCCAAATCAGGCTGAACATCTTTAAAGATGTCCTCTAGCTCTGATTCCAAACTCTCAGCCATATTGACCTCTCTTACCAGAGAGTCAATAATATCAACACTCATGCAGTCATTTGGGGTGTCTGGATGTTGCATTGCTTTGACAACATTTAACTTGAACTCCTCCTCATTGACTCTCAAGGTTACTTCCCCTTTTTGGACATCAATGAGGGTTCGGCCAGTTGCTAGGAAAGGTCTTCCTAGAATGAGAGTTGCACTCTTGTGCTCCTCCATTTCCAGCACCACAAAGTCAGTAGGAAAGGCAAATGGCCCAACCTTGACAATCATGTCTTCAATCACGCCTGATGGGTACTTAATGGAGCCATCAGCAAGTTGAAGACATATCCTGGTTGGTTTAATTTCTTCAGTTAAACCAAGCTTTCTGATAGTAGATGCAGGTATTAAGTTGATACTTGCCCCAAGATCACATAAAGCTTGCTTGGTACAATTACCCTCTAATGTGCATGGTATCATAAAGCTCCCAGGATCTTTAAGCTTCTCAGGTAAGCTTTTCAGAATGACTGCACTGCATTCTTCAGTGAGGTAGACTTTTTCAGTTTCCCTCCAATCCTTCTTATGACTTAAGATTTCTTTCATGAACTTAGCATAAGAGGGTATTTGCTCAAGTGCTTCTGCAAACGGAATCTTTATTTCAAGAGTCCTGAGATAGTCTGCAAAGCGAGCAAATTGCTTATCCTGTTCCGCTTGGCGGAGTTTTTGAGGATAAGGCATTTTGGCTTTGTATTCCTCAACCTTAGTTGCTGCAGGTTTATTACCTACAGAAGTGGGTTGGGAAGCCTTTTTAGAAAGGTCAGCACTTGTATGTGACTGATTCCCTACTGGCATTTGAATGCCAGTGGTGGGAGCTGGAGTGGCGTTAGACGCCACTTCCTTGTTTGTTACTGGCGTTTGAACGCCAGAACCATGCTCCCTTTGGGCGTTCAACGCCGGATTCATGCTTGTTTCTGGCGTTGAACGCCAGGAATGAGCATGGTCTGGGCGTTCAGCGCCAGCTCTGTTCCTCTCTGGGCTCTGATTGTCCTCAGAGGGATTTTGAATATCCTCTTGTTCATTTTTTGGTTTCCTGCTGCTTTGAAGTGAGGTATTTAATGTTTTCCCACTTCTTAATTGAACTGCTTGGCATTCTTCTGTTATTTGTTTTGACAGTTGCTTTTCTGTCTGCTTTAATTGCACTTCCATGTTCCTGTTAGCCATTCTTGTTTCCTGTAATATTTTCTTGAATTCGGCTAGTTGCTGAGTTAGAAAATCTAATTGCTGATTGAATTCATTAGCCTGATCCACTGGACTGAGTTCTGCAGTTACTGTTTTAGCTTCTTCTTTCATAGAGGATTCACTGCTTAGGTACAGATGCTGATTTCTGGCAACTGTATCAATAAGCTCTTGAGCTTCTTCAATTGTTTTTCTCATATGTATAGATCCACCAGCTGAGTGGTCTAGAGAAATCTGAGCTTTTTCTGTAAGCCCATAGTAGAAGATGTCTAATTGCACCCATTCTGAAAACATTTCAGAGGGGCATTTTCTTAGCATCTCTCTGTATCTCTCCCAGGCATCATAAAGGGATTCATTATCTCCTTGTTTGAAGCCTTGGATGTTTAGCCTTAGCTGTGTCATCCGTTTGGGAGGGAAATAGTGATTCAGGAATTTTTCTGACAGCTGTTTCCATGTTTTTATGCTGTTTTTAGGCTGGTTATTTAACCACCTCTTAGCTTGATCTTTTACAGCAAATGGAAACAGTAGTAATCTGTAGACATCCTGATCCACTTCCTTATCATGTACTGTATCAGCAATTTGCAGAAATTGTGCCAGAAACTCTGTAGGTTCTTCATGTGGAAGACCAGAATACTGGCAGTTTTGCTGCACCATGATAATGAGCTGAGGATTCAGCTCAAAGCTACTAACTCCAATGGAGGGTATACAGATACTACTCCCATATGAAGCAGTAGTGGGGTTAGCATATGACCCCAGAGTCCTCTTGGACTGTTCATTCATACTTACTTCCATAATGGAATACAAGTTGAGAATTTATATGTTGAGAATTATTTATTTTATAGTAATGGAATAACAAAAAATGGGATATAGATATAAAAATATTTTGAAGATATTTTGTGAAAGAAAATTATTATTTATTTTTTTTAAAATAAAATAAAAACGAAATAAATACAAGAAAGTGGAAATATTTTGAAATTGAAAATTGAATTTTTAATGTAAAATTTTCGAAAAAGTAGTTTTAAAAAATAGTTAGAAAATAAATTTTTTTTTTTTTGAATTTTGACTTTTATGATGAAAGAGAAAAACTCACAAAAGACACAAGACTTAAAACTTTTAGATCTAATGCTCCTTAATTTTCGAAAATTTTTGGAGGGAAAACACCAAGGAACACCAAACTTAAAAATTTTAAGATCAAGACACAAGAAAAACTCAAGAACACTTTGAAGACTCACAAGAACACCAAGAACACAAGAAAGAACACCAAACTTAAAATTTTTAGAAAATCAAGACAAGTTTTCGAAAATTAAAGAAAGATTAACAAGAAGACACCAAACTTAGAGTTTGGCACAAGATTAAATCAAGAAAAATTATTTTTGAAAAAGATTTCAAAAGTATTGGTGCTCCTTTATCAAGAATATGACCCTTCTATTCTAGCCAAATAGGCAGCAAATATAACAATTGTTTTGAAAAAGCACAAGAAAAACAAGAAAAGACTCTGAACAAGAAAAATTAAAGATCAAACAAGAAAAATAGACAAGAACAACTTGAAGATTAAGGAAAAACAAAGAACACTAACACGAAAATTTAAAGAAAAATATAAAAGATGCAATTGACACCAAACTTAGAACAAGACACTAGACTCACGAAAAATTAACAGTTAATAAGGAAAAAGTAATATTTTCGAAAAATATTTTTGAAAAGGGAATAAAAGACTCAAATTTAATGACTCTGTAACATCAATACTATATTCCTAATCTAAGAAATAAAATAAGCCTTCAATTGTTCAAACTCAATAATCCCCGGCAACGGCGCCAAAAACTTGGTGGACGAAATTGTGATCCTTAATTAATGGCTCTTTGGCATGTGCCAAAAAGAACTAACTCAACTAACTGATTACTTTCTTTTCACAATTCCGTTCAACTAACCAGCAAGTGCACTGGGTCGTCCAAGTAATACCTTACGTGAGTAAGGGTCGATCCCACGGAGATTATTGGCTTGAAGCAATCAATACTTATTTTATTTGTCTTAGTCAGGATGCTAAGGGAGTTATTTGGATTTATTTGTAAAAAGCCAAACTACAAACTACTTAAACTTGTAAGTTAAAATAATAGAGAATAACAGCGTTACTTGTTGTGCAGTAATGGGAAATATGTTGGAGTTTTGGAGATGCTTTGTCCTTTGACTTCAACTCTTCCTTGAAATCCTCTTCTCACACGCAGATTCCTTCCATGGCAAGCTCTATGTAGGGTGTCACCGTTGTCAGTGGCTACTTCCCATCCTCTCAGTGAAAACGTTCCTATGCTCTGTCACAGCACGGCTAATCATCTGTCGGTTCTCAATCAGGTTGGAATAGAATCCATTGATTCTTTTGCGTCTGTCACTAACGCCCAGCCCTCAGGAGTTTGAAGCACGTCACAGTCATTCAATCCCGGAATCCTACTCGGAATACCACAGACAAGGTTTAGACTTTCCGGATTCTCATGAATGCCGCCATCAATCCGGCTTATACCACGAAGATTCTGTTGGAGAATCTAAGAGATATTCATTCAGTCTGATGTAGAACGGAGGTGGTTGTCAGGCACACGTTCATGGGTTGAGGAAGGTGATGAGTGTCACGGATCATCACCCTCTTCACAATTAAGCGCGAATAAACATCTTAGATAAGAACAAGCGTGTTTGAATGGAAAACAAAGGAATTGTATTAAATCATCGAGACGCTGCAGAGCTCCTCACCCCCAACAATGGAGTTTAGAGACTCATGCCGTCAAAAGTATGTAATTCAGATCTGAAAATGTCATGAGGTACAAGAAATGTCTGTAAAAGTTGTTTAAATAGTAAACTAGTAACCTAGGTTTACAGAATATGAGTAAACTAAGATAATTGGTGCAGAAATCCACTTCTGGGGCCCACTTGGTGTGTGCTGGGGCTGAGACTAAAGCTATCCATGAGTAGAGGCCTTTCTTGGCGTTAAACTCCAGGTTATGACGTGTTTTGGGCGTTCAACTCCGGATCATGACGTTTTTCTGGCGTTTAACTCCAGACAGCAGCATGAACTTGGCGTTTAACGCCAAGTTACGTCGTCTATTCTTGCGCAAAGTATGGACTATTATATATTGCTGGAAAGCCCTGGATGTCTACTTTCCAACGCCGTTGAGAGCGCGCCAATTGGACTCCTGTAGCTCCAGAAAATCCATTTCGAGTGTAGGGAGGTCAGGATCCAACAGCATCAGCAGTCCTTTTTCAGCCTAAGTCAGATTTTTGCTCAGCTCCCTCAATTTCAGCCAGAAAATACCTGAAATTACAGAAAAATACACACACTCATAGTAAAGTCCAGAAATATGATTTTTGCCTAAAAACTAATAATATTTAACTAAAAACTAATTAAAACATGCTAAAATCTACATGAAATTACCCCCAAAAAGCGTATAAAATATCCGCTTATCAGCTGGCATTCTCCCCTTCCAGCTCCTTCTTCAATTTAGTCACCTCCGCTTCGAGCTCCTCCTTCAGACCCTTCATCCGATCAAACTCTCGCTTAGCTTCCTCCATAAAGGCTTTGGTAGCATGCAGAAGAAGATTTTGAGCAGTTCGATACAGAGCAGCTTCCATATGAGCCATCTTAACACTGCTTCGAGTTATAAAATCTAAATAATGAAGGAGAGAAACATCATCCATGGAGAGGGCACCATAAAGAGCGATCTGCTGGTCGACAAAGCCAATGGGGTCAAAATTCGGGGCATCTAGGTTGAAATGTTCAATGGTTTGAGGTCTTTTAGGAGGAGGGACGGCCGAAGAAGAAACCACAGCAGCAGTAGAAGATTGTGGGGGATCCACTAAATGAACCCGAGGAGTAGGGATCATTCTCCTCGGGCCAGGAGAGCTCGGCACAGACAGCTTCAATGGGACCTGAGAGGACCCTTCCCCATCTACCCAGGCCGAGGTGTTTTGAGCTGCAGTGGCTTTCCCTGCCTTTTTGAAGGCCTTCATTGCATCATTATTCTTTGGCCATCTCTAAAAAATGAAAAACAACAGTTTTACATACTAGGAAGAAAGGAGAAAAGCAAAAAACAAGAAGTAGTATACATCAAGTAATACCCAATATATCTCGGACGAGGGAGGGGTCTCCCAAACATTTTTTGGTATCTAAATGAGGAGGTTCCCCCCAAAGATTGTCCAAAACCGTCACAAAGGCCTGTTCGACCTCATCAAGCATTTCCCACGTATAACGGGATACTACTACATTCTACTGCCAATGTAAAGGGAAGGATGGCTCCCCATTCGCTTCCAGAAAAAAGTGAGGAGCTCCCTCAACAGCTCGAACCTTGAAAAAATAATTCTTGAAGTTCCTAAAAGACTCATCATACATGGTAAAAACCTTATGTCCTTGTGCAGATCTAAAAGAAATCCACGAGGCTTTCTTTTTTGAAGAAATTTCGGGCTTAGTTAAAACAAACAAATAAAGGAAAAGAGTTTGAGAAGGGATAACATTCAGTTCTTACCAAAGAAGTTGAAAAATCTTAATAAAGCCCCAGGAGTTTGGATGAAGCTGGGACGGAGCTACATTACACGACCACAACAAATCAGTCTCAAACGAGGTAAAAGGAAAGGTGATGTCCAATTGGCTGAAGAAATAGTCATAAGCATAAAAGAAAAGGCGCTCCCCCTGGGTCAGGACAGGGAAGCAAACCCTCTCCTTGGAGTCAGGTGCTACCAACTCATAATTCTTCTCTTGATCCCTACTCTTATAGAGACGATGATGTTTCCTAAGCTCCACACAGAATTCAGCATTGACCATAGAAACACACATCAAAACAAAGGAGTCCAACCAATCGGACATACCCTCAGGAACCTTAGAAGACGTCTCTACAATATTTTTGCGAGAAGACATAGCCAACTAGTCCTACAAACAAGAAAAGGAAAGTGGATTACTAAAAACATCTCGGACAAAATCAAAACAACTCAGCCAGCACAGTCCAAACACGGCACAAACAGCAAGAAAAAAACCCCAGGACCCACACCAAGAAGGTCCAGGGGCATCCTTTGGAGGCAATCAGGGAACAAAGATTCAGGAAAATCTACAAGGCTAATGTCCCAACAAAAACTCACAGCAAGAACAAAGAGAAACCCTTTCCCAGAAAGTAACATCCCAAAAAGAAAAATAAACGCGAAGAAGATCAAATGAGCCGCCAAAAGAAAAAGTTCTTTTACGGAGCAATCTCCATAAAAGAAAAGCAATCAACAGAACAAATCAAAAGGAGCAACCTTCCTCAAAAATAATAGTTCAGAAATCAGCAGTAGCATACGAAGCCCTAAAGAGCCAAACCAGGAAAACACACCCAGAAGCATACATAAGGTCAAAAGGAAAACCAGAAAGCACGCATCACAGTGATAAACCGAGCGTGATAATATACAAAGATTCAATCTTTCCAACATGCACTCAGTCAAAATCAAAACTTCAAAATCAAATACAGAGCAACAAAAAATAGACAACGAAAGAAAAAGCAAAACCAACCTGAAAAAGGAGAAGAATGCAGAAGAAAGTTGAAGACGAAGAGGCCAGAAATTACCGTCGAAAGCACTTACAATTGCCAAAAGAAATGCCAAGAAACGTAAGCTTTCAGATGAAAACAGAAGGAGAAAAGAAAAAGGGAAGTTACAGCAAAAAGCAAGAGAAGAAGAAAAACATTCCTTGAGAAGTGAAATTCAAAATAAAAGCCAGAAGAAATGGAGCATCAAAAACCAATTAATGAGGGCATTAAAAACTTTCGTGAATTCCCAAGGCCAGGACACTAATGCAAAAGCGCGTGCTTTCAGAGGAAACGGAACAGAAACATTTCGCATTCAAAAAGGAACTCTACAAAGATAAAATCGACAAAATGCTCGAGTTCGGTTTTACCCAATAAGGATCAAAGTCCTAAAACTAAAGACTCGACCTCAAAAGGAAGACCGAGCTCGAGCAGGGGCACTGTTCATACCTTGGGTCGAGCTGTCTGACCCGGGATGTTCTACTGACAAAGCGACCGACCTCTTCAGGTCAGACTATCCGACCTCTTCTCAAAGAGCTCGGCCAAATTGCCAGGAAAAGCCCAGTAAAGGGCCCAAATAGAGGAACATGACCCAAATCCAAAGGCAGTCCAAGCCTATAGAGATAAGGGCGGTTCCCATGAAGATAAGCTGACCTCACCCAAAGATAAGATAAGATAAGATAAGATAACTAACTTATCTTATCTAAGAAGGTCAGCCCAACACCATTATAAATACACTGGAGCACCCAGGTATAACTCATACTCTGATTCTACTAAATACCTGCTTAATACCTGTTCATACCCTGGGTCGAGATGACCGACCCGAGATGTTCGACAGACAAAGCGACCGACCTCTTCAGGTCAGGACAACCCGACTTCTTTCCAAAGAGCTCGGTCAAGTCCCCAGGAAAGCCCAAAGAAGGGCCCAAATAGAAGAACACGCCCCAAATCCCAAGGCAGCCTAAGCCTACAGAGAGAAGGGCGGTTCCCTTAAAAGATAAGATGACCTCACTTAAAAGATAAGATAAAGATAAGATAAGATAACTAACTTATCTTATCCACAGAAGGCCACATCTCACCATTATAAATACACTGGAGCACCCAGGTATAACTCATACTCTGATTCTACTCAATACCTACTTAATACCCTTGCTAACTTAAGCATCGGAGTCCCTTGCAGGTACCCCCACCCTCTGGGGATGAAGGATCAGCAGCACTTTCAGTGTTACAAGTCGAACACACTAGCTCCGGCGACTATATACCCGCCAGATACATCGGCTCCGACCAACGCAGAAGATCTCGACCGAGATCGACCTATAGCTTCAAGTAACCCTCGGAACATTGGCGCCGTTGTCGGGGTACCTGGAAGTCATCCCAACACCATGGCGGACAACCATGACAACGACCACGACTCAGGTTTGGAAGATAGAACGCCACATAAGAACACGGATGCTGTATTTAAAAATACTCCGGAATCCAATGGAGACAAAAATTCATCAAATCCAGGGGCGATAGAAGCGCTTCAAAATCGATTGGAGCAACTTGAGAAAGAAGCCCAACATCAACGTGAAAAAGAAGAAGATCTACGTCGGGAGATAAGGCGGCACCGAGAATTAGAAGATAAGCTTATAAAACTCGAAGCTGATCTCAAAACTAAAGCTACTCGACCCTCCACAGAGGACAGCTCTCAGAAAGATCAAGATCCATTTACCAGGAAAATTATGAAGACCAAAATCCCAAAAGATTTCAAACTTCCGGATATGACTCTATATGACGGCACCTCGGACCCCAACCACCATCTCAACAACTTCAGAAGTAGAATGTACCTCACTGATGCCTCAGATGCAGTTTGCTGCAAAGCCTTTCCAACAACTCTCACCAAGACAGCCATTAGATGGTTTGACAACCTACCTCCAAAATCCATCTCGAGTTTCGACGACCTGGCCAAAAAGTTCCTGGCCCGATTTTCCATACAAAAGGACAAATCCAAACATGCACCCAGCCTACTAGGGATCAAATAAGGAGATCGGGAGAGTCTTCACAACTACATGGAAAGATTCAACAAAACATGCATGGACATACAAAGTCTACCAACAGAAGCTGCCATCATGGGCCTCATAAATGGCCTACGAGAAGGACCATTTAGCTAATCTATATCAAAGAGGTACCCGACATCCCTAGACGAAGTACAAGAATGGGCACAGAAGTACATCAACATGGAGGAAATTTCTCGACTTGGCGAAGCCTCGAGGTTCGGTTCTGCCTACCGAGATAAAGAATCCAAGAAAAAAGAAGATCGCTCTGGAGAGAAAATAAAAAATATCATAACTACACCCCTCTTAGGGTATCCTTGGTAGATATTTACAAAAAAGTCTACCATACGGAAAAAATACCCCCAGCTCGGCCACTTAAAGGCAAAAGGGGAGGAGGAAATCGGAACGAATACTGTGAGTATCATCGAGTCCGAGGACATTCCACCAATGAATGCTTTGACTTGAAAAATGTCATAGAGAAATTAGTTAGGGAAGGAAAACCAGATCGGTTCCAGGCCAATCAGGACGAAGAACCAAGGAAAAGAAGAAGGGATGAAGATGTCGGACGATCTGAATGATCACCCCGTACACCGGAAAGACATGTCCACGTGATACACGGCGGATTTGCTGGAGGGGAAATCTCTAAATCATCCCGCAAGCGACACCTCAAAGAAGTATACCACGTCGAAGGCAAGAAAGAAGTACCAGACATCCCAGCAATCACGTTTACCAAAGAAGATGCATCCGGAATCATCTCAGGACATGACGACCCCATGGTCATCACAATTATATTGGCAAACGCCAACCTCCACCGTACATTAATTGATCAAGGAAGCTCCACCGACATTCTATTCAAAACTGCCTTCGACAAGCTCGGCTTAGAAGAAAAAGAGCTAAAAGCATACCCGAACAGCCTGTTCAGACTTGGGGACACCCTAGTACAGCCACTAGGATACGTACCATTACACACAACCTTTGGAAAGGGGAACCAATCCAGAACACTTAAGATAGACTATATCGTGGTCGACGTAAGCTCAGCCTACAATGCCTTAATAGGTCGGACGACGTTAAATCAACTCGGAGCAATAGTTTCAACTCCACATCTATGTATGAAATTCCCAACTGCAGAAGGGATAGCTACAATAAAAGCAGATCAAAAGATGGCGCGTCGCTGTTATAACGAAAGTCTAAATCTCCAAGGCGAAGGAGGAAAGTTCCACCCAATCGAACTCGGCGGAGATCAGAGACGAGAAGAACTCTGTCCACGACCCGAAGGAGAAATAGAAAGAGTTCAGATCGGAGATACCTCGGACAAAACAACTAATATTGGCACGATCCTGAAAGGAGACGCAAAAGAATCACTAATACGGTTTTTACGAGATAATGTTGATCTCTTCGTATGGAAAGCTGCCGACATGCCAGGCATAGATCCCGAACTAATGAGCCACAAGCTGGCAGTCTACCCGGGATCTCAGCCGGTACAACAAAGACAAAGAAAACTCGGGCCAGAACGGTCTCAAGCTGTAGAAGAATAAGTACAAGCATTACTAGAGGCAGGATTCATAAGAGAAGTTAAATACCCACTATGGCTAGCAAATGTCGTCTTGGTGAAAAAGTCAAATGGGAAGTGGCGAATGTGCACTGACTACACCAACCTCAACAAAGCCTGCCCAAAAGACTCTTATCCACTCCCAAGCATCGACGCTCTAGTAGATGCCTCATCAGGATATAAGTATCTCTCGTTCATGGACGCATACTCAGGGTACAACCAGATCCCAATGTATCCACCGGATCAAGAAAAAACCTCGTTTCTCACACCAAAAGCGAATTATTGCTATATCGTAATGTCTTTCGGCCTTAAAAACGCGGGAGCCACTTATCAAAGGCTAATGAATAAAGTCTTCTCAAACCACATCGGAAAAATCATGGAGGTTTATATGGACGACATGTTGATAAAGACACAAAGTGAGGAAACATTACTAACCGACTTGGTTCAAGTGTTCAACACCATACGGAAGCACAACATGCGACTCAACCCGGCTAAATGCACCTTCGCAGTGGAAGCAGGTAAATTTTTGGGCTTTATGCTCACACAAAGAGGAATCGAGGTAAATCCAGATAAATGCCAAGCCATACTCAAAATGAAAAGCCCAACCTGCGTCAAAGAGGTACAACAACTCAATGGGAGATTGGCAGCCTTGTCCAGATTCCTAGCAGGGTCAGCAATAAGGTCCCTCCCCTTCTACGCTACCTTAAGGAAGGGAAAGAACTTCGAGTGGACAACGGAATGTGAGCACGCCTTCCGAGACTTTAAAGAATTCTTGGGACAGCCCCCCATCCTATCTCGACCATGAGAGGGAGAACCACTCATATTGTACCTCGCAGTAGGAAGTCAAGCAATAGCCTCAGCATTAATTAGAGAAGACGAAGGGGGACAACAACCCGTCTACTTCATTAGTAAAGCACTACAGGGGTCAGAGCTGAACTACCAGAAAATAGAGAAGTTCGCCTACGCTCTGATACTTACGTCTCGACGACTTCGTCCGTACTTCCAAGCGCACACCATCAAAGTTTGGACCAACCAGCCCATAAAAGGAATATTGCAGAAAACATACCTAGCAGGAAAAATCCTACAGTGGGCAATTGAGTTGTCCGAGTTCGACCTGCAGTACGAGGCACGGATAGCCATCAAATCACAATACCTAGCCGACTTCATTGCAGAATTCACAGATACCACGAAAATCCCCATAGAGTGGAACATATACGTGGACGGTTCCTCAAATAAAGCTGGAAGCGGTGCAGGTGTGATAATCGAAAGTAACCAAGGAACCCAACTTGAGCTTTCCCTGAAATTCGGATTTCCGGCCTCAAACAACCAAGCGGAATATGAAGTATTATTAGCTGGTTTGAAGCTGGCTAAGGAAGTTGGAGCTCAGAAACTCAACATCTACAGTGACTCACAAGTCATTACCTCACAAATAACGGGAAGCTACCAAGCCAAAGATCCTACCATGAGAAAATATTTAGATAAAACCAAAGAACAGCTCGGACAACTCGGGGAATATAGGATTTGCCACATATCCCGCGAACAAAATGCCCGAGCTGACGCACTCTCAAAGCTAGCTAGCTCCAAACCAGGGGACAACAATAGAAGCCTCATCTAAGAAATACTGCAGAATCCATCAATATCGGAAGAAGAAAAAATCCTGGCCATAACAAGTCGGGATCAAGGATGGATGACCCCCATAATTAAATACCTCAAAACAGAAGCGGTCTCCACAGATGAAAAAGGAGGCAAAGAGGTTTAAAAGGGAGGCACAGTACTACACTATCATAAATAACATCCTATACAAAAGAGGGATCTCAACACCATTGTTAAAATGCGTACCGACCTCCAACACAAAAGAAGTCTTGGAGGAAGTACACTGCGGCATTTGTGGTAATCATCTCGGAGCCCAAGCTCTCACCAAAAAGGTACTCCGGGCCGGATTCTATTGGCCAACTCTACGAAAGGAAGCTACAGAATTTGTAAAGACATGTTCACCATGTCAGAAGCATGCCAACTTTCACATCGCCCCGCCAGAAAAACTCATTAGCGTGACCTCACCCTGGCCATTTGCAAAATGGGGACTCAATCTTCTCGGACCCTTCCCACAGGGATTGGGACAAGTAAAATTCCTTATAGTAGGGGTAGACTATTTAACGAAATGGATCGAAGCAGAACCCTAGCCATTGCCACTGCTCAAAGAAGCCGGAAATTCCTATATAGGAACATTGTTACAAGATTTGGGGTTCCATACTCCATCACCACGGATAACGGCACCCAATTCACAAATGCAGGCTTCAGAAAGTTAGTGGCCGACTTGAATATAAAACACCAGTTCACTTCCGTCGAACACCCCCAAGCCAATGGACAAGCCGAAGCAGCCAACAAAGTCATATTGGCTGGGCTGAAACGGAGATTACAAGAAGCAAAGGAAGCTTGGGCCGAGGAACTTCCACAAGTCCTATGGGCGTATCGAACAACTCCACATTCCACTACAAACGAATCCCCATTTCAACTAGCATACGAAGTGGAGGCAATGATTCCAATAGAAGTTGAAGAAGGGTCTCCCGTAGCAGTCCACTACAATGAACAAACCAACTCTCAACTTCAAAGAGAAGACCTCGACCTACTTCCGGAAATCCAAGAAAGAGCTCGGATTAGAGAAGAAGCACTAAAGCGGCGAATGGCTTCCAGGTATAATCAAAAGGTAGTGCCAAGAGACTTCATGGAGAATGATCTCATCTTAATTCGAGATGATATTGGAACAACTCAACCTGGAGAAGGAAAGCTGGCAGCTAACTGGAAAGGACCCTACCGAGTCACAGAAGTACTTGGGAAGGGCTACTACAGACTGTCCGAACTCGAGGGACGAGAACTCCCCAGATCATGGCACGCCTGTAACCTAAGAAGGTACTATAGCTAGGAAAGGTAAAAGATCTCAAGATGTACTCTTTTTCCTGAAAAGGTTTTTTAATGAGGCGTCAAAGATTGAGATTTAATCCGACTTAAGGGTATGAAAAATTCCCGCCTGTATATATTTGCACTTTCTTTAAATAAAAATACATTTCAGATATTCTACAAGTGCTCAAGACGCATTAATCTGAAGCATTCATCGTCCGATTATAAAGCAACGGATCGAACAAGAAGTGAAAAACAGATTCACTATACGATCTTGATAGGAATAATCGACTAACAAAGGTGAAAACGCGATTCACCTAAAGGTCGATTAAACCAGGACAAAAACCACAATCTATAAATCGGCAAAAGATGAACACAGAATAATGCAAGAAGTTATCGAAAGTGATCCCAAAAAAGAACCTGATGAGGTCTTATGGATTGCTACATAATAACTTAAAAGGACTGGCCGACACCAAAAATTCGGACCAAGTCAAACCAATTTATCAGCAAATCCCTAGAAAGAGGTCTGGCCAACCCTATTAAAGAGGAATTGCAATAACTTAGAAGAGATCGACCTAACGAAGTCGGTCTCCTACAAAACAAGTTGTAAAATTAATCCTTGAAAGAGACCTGACAAGAGGTCCAAGAAAGAGGATTACAAAAATAACTTAGAAAAGATCGACCTAATGAAGTCAGTCTCCTACAAAACAAGTTGTAAAAGTAATCCCTGAAAGAGACCTGACAAAAGGTCCAAGAAAGAGGATTACAAAAACAACTTAGAAAAGATCAACCTAACGAAGTCGGTCTCCTACAAAACAAGTTGTAAAAGTAATCCCTGAAAGAGACCTGACAAAAGGTCCAAGAAAGAGGATTACAAAAATAACTTAGAAGAGATCGACCTAACGAAGTCGGTCTCCTACAAAAACAAGTTGTAAAAGTAATTCCTGAAAGAGACCCGACAAAGGTCCAAGAAAGAGGATTACAAAAACAACTTAGAAGAGATCGACCTAACGAAGTCGGTCTCCTACAAAGACAAGTTGTAAAAGTAATCCCTGAAAGAGACCTAACAAAGGTCCAAGAAAGAGGATTACAAAAACAACTTTGAAGAGACCGACCTAACGCAGTCGGTCTCCTACGAAGATAAGTTATAAAAGTAATCCCTAAAAGAAGACCTAACAATGGTCCAAAAAGAGGATTACAGAAATAACTTAGAAGGGGACCAACATAAAGAAATCGGTTATGAGGCGTTAAAAATACGAACAAAAAGCGAGGAAATCGAGAAACAAGACGGCCCCCCCACAGTCACGGCCTCAAAAGGACCCAAGCAACAAATAATAAATACGAAAGCAATCTAAAGAGGCCAAAGCAGCAAGATCTCAATAGATACCATAATAAAAACATAGTATGACAAAGCTTCAAGAGGCCACCACAAACCAACCTCGGAAGCTACTTTTGTTTTTCAAAAAAAGTTGCCAGGCAGACAACTAAAAGAGTCAGCAGTTAAAAGAAACAATAAACAAAGTTCAAAAGCTCACAAATCGGGCTATTTACACAAATATTCAAGCAAGAAAATCAGCTAAGATCAGGAGCCTTCCCGGCAGCATCAGTACGGGGAGAAGGAGGGCAAGTCTGAATAGGCACAACATCTACAGTTCCATCATCCCGGTTCAGAATCTGGCAATCTGGATCAGACGTAACGGGAGGAACTGAGGAGGTCGACACTTTAAGAGAAGGCACTGGGGGAGGGTCAGCCTCATCATCTTCCTGGTCATCCGGGACAATCTTACCATCCCTCACAACATTGTCCAGGCTGATGAAGGTCAAGTCAGCATCAGGAGCAACAATCCGGAACTGCTCCATTAGGTTCTCGGAGGCAGCAGTTACGCTACCCACAAGGTGACCCTGAAGCTCACCATAATTAGCTCAAGCAGTTTCCAACTCATCCCGGAGGCGCATTAATTCCCTATAAGCTGAGACATAGCTATCCTTATGCTTTAAGGCCATGTCCTCAGCCAACTTCAAAGAAGCAGCCAGTGCAATAGAGCTAGCCTTCTCACCCTCTAGTTCCTTCTCCACCTTTGCCAACTTCACCTCCAACTCCTCCTTCAGACCCTTGATCCGATCAAATTCTGACTTGGCCTCCTCCATAAAGGATTTGGTGGCATGAATCGAAATCCCCTGAACTGTTCGGAAAATAGCCATACCCATATGAGCCATCTTCACACTATTTTTGGTGATAAAATCCAAATGCTGAAGAAGAGACACGTCGTCCATGGAAAGCCCACCATAGGGGGCAATTTGCTGGTCAACAAACTTGATGGCATCAAAGTCCGGGGCACCCAGATTAAAAGGCTCGGATGTTTTTTGCTTTTTTAAGGTAGGGACACCAGAACCAGCGGCAGAAGTCTGAGGAGGATCGACCTGATGAAACCGAGGAGTAGGAATTACTTTCCTCGGCCCAAGGGAACTCGGCACAGGAGGCTTTACTGGGATCTGCGAAGATCCCTCGCCGGCCACCTTGGCCGAGATGTTCTGAGCAGCAGTCGCCTTCTTTGCCCTTTTAAAGGCTTTCATGGAGTCACTATTATTTGACATCTCTACAAACACAAAAACAGCCACGACAAAGAGTTACAAATTTGATAAGAGGAAGAAAAAGGAAACAAGTATAGAAACAAGTCAGACAAATAGACAAACAAATACCCAAAATAGTCCGAACCAAGGACGGATCATTCAAAAATCTTTTTGTATCAAGATGGGGTGGTTTCCCCCAAAGATCCTCAAGAACAACTACAAAAGCACGTTCGACATCATCAAACATATCCCAAGTGTAGCGAGACACTCTTACATCCTTCTGCCACTCTAGAGGGAAGGAGGGCTCGTCATTTTCATCAAGAAAAAAGGGACGGGCCCCCTCAATAGCTCGAACTTTGAAGAAGTAGTTCTTGAAGTCCTTAAAGGACTCATCATACATCGCAAACACTTTATGGCCCTGGGAGGACCGGAAAGAAACCCAAGAAGCTTTCTTTTTTTAAGAACCGCCAGGCTTGGCGGAAACAAACAAGTAAAGAAAAAGAGTCTGGGAAGGTGTTACATCTAGTTCACGACAAAGAAGTTGGAAAATTTTAATGAAACCCCAGGAATTAGGGTGAAGCTGGGATGGAGCAATATTACATGACCACAACAGGTCGGTCTCAAAAGTAGAAAAAGGAAAAGTAACATTCAACTAGCTGAAGAAGAATTCATAGGCATAGAAGAAGGGACGATCCCTCTCAATGGAAGTCGGAAAACAAATTCTCTCATCAAAATCAGGAGCAACAAGCTCGTAATCCTCCTCACGGGCATTGTCACCACAAATCCTATGGGGTTTCCTCAGCTCTGTGCAAAATTCAGCATCCACGACAGAAACACACAACAAAACAAGGGAGTCCAGCCAATCGGACATCCCCTCGGGAACTCTGGAAGACATCTCTACAATGTTATTGCGAGAAGACATGATGCCAACTAGTCCTACAAAGGAAGAAAAGAAGATAGGGGTTACTACAAACATCTCGGACAAAGGGAGAAAACAACTCGGTCAATACTTCTCAAACGAGGAAACAACGAAAAGGAAAACCCCAAGACTCAAACCAAAGTCCTGGGGCATCCTTTGGAGGCAGTAACAAAGCAAGGTTTCCAGAAATACTCTACAACTTTCATCCCAGCATTTCTCAAAAAGAATTCAAAAACAACAAACGCTTTTCATCAAAAACACAACAAATCATTACAAGCCTACTAAGCAAAAAGCATTCTCAAACATCAAAACACGCCAAGCAGAGAGCATTAAAAGGTGCAACCTTTTTTAAGAGCAGACAAAAGCAACCTTCAAATAAACGAGGAACAGACACGGACAAGCAGTGTCAAGAACAGAAACAACAAAAACATGCAAAACCCTAAAGGCACCCAGCAAAAGCAAAAAGGATCATGCAGAAGATAGAAAAACTCTCAGAAAGCACATTTCAACAAATCTAGGGCTCAAGGAAAACAGAAAGATCCAAACTTTTTCAAAAAGAGAGGATCAAAACCAAAACCTCATCATAAAACCACAATCAAAGAGAAAGTATGAAAGGGGACTAACCTGGAGATGGAAGAAACTTCGAAAAAAGGCAGAAACGAAAGTTGCCTAGGAAACCGCCGAGCGACGCCACTAACGCTAGGAAGCAGAAGCGTAAGCAAAAGACAGAGAGCAAAGAGAGAAGAGGAAAAAGTTACGAAGAAGTTACAAGGAAAATAAAAGAAGAGAAACCGTTTTCTGGGTTTTTCAAAATCAAAGTAAAGAGCCTAGGGGAAACGGGGCAATTAATGCTCAAAATTAAAGAAAGCATTAAACCCTCGCACGTTCCCGAAAAAGCGCCGATATAAAAGCGCGCGTCTTTTAGAGGAAATGTTCTACATTCAAAAGCAGCTACAAAGGAATCGACAAAATGCTTGAGTTCGGCTTCACCAAAGAAAGACCGAAGTCAAAGACTTGACCTCAAAAAAGAAGACCGAGCTCAAGCAGGGGCACTGTTCATACCCTGGGTCGAGATGACCGACCCGGGATGTTCGACAGACAAAGCGACCGACCTCTTCAGGTCAGGACAACCCGACTTCTTTCCAAAGAGCTCGGTCAAGTCCCCAGGAAAGCCCAAAGAAGGGCCCAAATAGAGGAACACACCCCAAATCCCAAGGCAGCCCAAGCCTACAGAGAGAAGGGCGGTTCCCTTAAAAGATAAGATGACCTCACTTAAAAGATAAGATAAAGATAAGATAAGATAACTAACTTATCTTATCCACAGAAGGCCACATCTCACCATTATAAATACACTGGAGCACCCAGGTATAACTCATACTCTGATTCTACTCAATACCTGCTTAATACCCTTGCTAACTTAAGCATCGGAGTCCCTTGCAGGTACCCTCTACCCTCTGGGGACGAAGGATCAGTAGTACTTTCAGTGTTACAAGTCGGACACACTAGCTCCGGCGACTATATACCCGCCAGACACATCGGCTCCGACCAACGCAGAAGATCTCGACCGAGATCGACCTATAGTTTCAGGTAACCCTCGGAACAATACCCTTGCTAACTTAAGCATCGGAGTCCCTTGCAGGTACCCCCACCCTCTGGGGATGAAGGATCAGCACCACTACCAAGTCCAACAAGTCGGACACGGCGGCTCTAGCCACTATCATCAAGTCAGACACAACAGCTCCGACCAGTACAGAAGATCTCATCCGAGATCGACCTACAGTTTCAGTTAACCCTCAAAACAATAGCCTTGTCCAGATTCCTGGCCGGATCGGCAATAAGATCTCTCCCCTTCTACGCCACTCTAAAGAAGGGAAAGGAGTTTGAATGGACAACGGAGTGCGAGCAAGCCTTCCAAGATTTCAAAAGATTCCTGGGACACCTACCTATACTAACTCGGCCCCGGGAAGGAGAACCACTCGTATTGTACCTCGCGGTAGGAAGTCGGGAGTTAGCCTCAACACTAGTCCGAGAAGGCGACAGCAGGCAACAACCCGTATACTTCATCAGTAAAGCATTACAAGGATCCGAGCTGAACTACCAAAAAATAGAAAATTTTACTTACGCTCTCATACTAACATCACGACGACTTCGCCCATACTTCCAGGCCCACACCATTATAGTTCGGACCAACCAGCCCATAAAAGAGATCTTATAGAAAACAGACCTGGTGGACAGAATCTTGCAATGGGCAGTCGAGTTGTTCGAATTTGATCTTCAATACGAAGCTCGGACAGCCATCAAATCACAATACCTGGCCGACTTCATTGCAGAATTTATAGACACACCAAAAATCCCCTAGAGTGGAATCTCTACGTGGACGGTTCCTCAAATAAACCTGGAAGCGGCGCGGGTGTGATAATTAAAAGTGACCAGCGAACCCAAATCGAACTCTCCTTCAAATTCGGGTTCCCTGCATCAAACAACCAAGCGGAATATGAGGCACTATTAGCTGGTTTGAAGTTGGCTAGGGAGGTTGGAGCTCAAAAGCTTATCATCTTCAGCGACTCACAGGTAGTCACTTCACAAGTAGCAGGAAGCTACCAAGCCAAAGATCCCACCATGAAAAAGAACTTGGACAAAACCAGGGAACAGCTCGGACAATTCAGAGAATACGAGGTCCGTCACATACACCAAGAACAAAATGCCCGAGCCGACACACTCTCAAAACTAGCCAGCACCAAACCAGGGGACAATAATAGAAGCCTCATCCAAGAAATCCTGCAGAATCCATCAATCTCAGAAGGAGATAAAATCCTGGCCATAACAGGTCAAGATCAAGGATGGATGACTCCCATAATTAACTACCTCAAAACAGAAGCACTCCCTACAGAGGAAAAGGAGGCAAAGAGGTTGAAATGGGAGGCACAATACTACACTATTATAAACAATACTCTATACAAAAGAGGAATTTCAATACCATTGTTAAAATACGTGCCGACTTCCAATACAAAGGAAGTTCTAGAAGAAGTACACAGTGGCATTTGTGGCAATCACCTCGGAGTGCAGGCACTCACCAAAAAAGTACTTCGGGTAGGGTTTTATTGGCAAACTCTACAAAAGGAAGCCATAGAATTTCTAAAGACATGTTCATCATGTTAGAAACATGCCAACTTTCACATCGCCCCACCAGAGGAGCTCATCTGCATAACCTCACCTTGGCCATTTGCAAAATGGGGACTCGATCTTCTCGGATCATTTCCTCAAGGATCGGGACAAGTCAAATTTCTCATAGTGGAAATAGACTACTTCACAAAGTGGATCGAGGCAGAACCCCTAGCTAACGCCACTGCACAAAGAAGTCAAAAATTCCTATATAGAAACATCGTCACAAGGTTCGGGGTTCCATACTCCATCATCACAGACAATGGTACTGTTCATACCTTGGGTCGAGGTGTCCGACCCGGGATGTTCAACAGACAAAGTGATGAGCGGATAATTTGTACGCTTTTTGGCATTGTTTTTAGTATGTTTTTAGTATATTTGGTTTAGTTTTTAGTATATTTTTATTAGTTTTTAGTTAAAATTCACTTTTCTGGACTTTACTATGAGTTTGTGTGTTTTTCTGTGATTTCAGGTATTTTCTGGCTGAAATTGAGGGACCTGAGCAAAAATCTGATCCAGAGACTGAAAAGGACTGCAGATGCTGTTGGATTCTGACCTCCCTGCACTCGAAGTGGATTTTCTGGAGCTACAGAAGCCCAATTGGCGCGCTCTCAACGGCGTTGGAAAGTAGACATCCTGGGCTTTCCATCAATATATGATAGTCCATACTTTGCCCAAGATTTGATGGCCCAAACCGGCGTACAAAGTCACTCTCAGGAATTCCAGCGTTAAACGCCGGAACTGGCACCAAAATGGGAGTTAAACGCCCAAACTGGCACTAAAGCTGGCGTTTAACTCCAAGAGGAGTCTCTACACGAAAATGCTTCATTGCTCAGCCCAAGCACACACCAAGTGGGCCCGGAAGTAGATTTTTATGTCATTTACTCATCTCTGTAAACCTTAGGCTACTAGTTCTCTATAAGTAGGACCTTTTACTATTGTATTTTCATCTTTGGACACCTAGTTCTTAGATCATTGGGAGGCTGGCCTCACGGCCATGCCTAGACCTTGTTCTTATGCAAGCTGCAAGAATCTCATTAGAGATGGCAGACAACTCAAGAAAACAAGCTCATGGACTTGTAGAGGATGTTTTGGTGAAGATTGAAGACCATTACATCCCTGCTGATTTCATAGTCCTAGAGACTGGGAAGTGCATGGATGAATCCATCATCCTTGGCAGACCCTTCCTAGCCACAGCAAAGGCTGTGATTGATGTTGATAGAGGAGAGTTGATCATTCAAGTGAATGAAGAATCCTTGGTGTTTAAAGCTCAAGGATATCCCTCTGTCATCATGGAGAGGAAGCATGAAGAGCTTCTCTCAAAACAGAGCCAAACAGAGCCCCCACAGTCAAACTCTAAGTTTGGTGTTGGGAGGCCACAACCAAACTCTAAGTTTGGTGTTGAACCCCCACATTCAAACTCTAAGTTTGGTGTTGGGAGGTTCCAACATTGCTCTGAGAAAATGGGAGGCTCCATGAGGGCCCTCTGTCAAGGTACTGACATTAAAGAAGCGCTTGTTGGGAGGCAACCCAATGCTATATTTTATCTATTTTCTTTTGTTATTTTATGTTTTTTTGTAGGTTGATGATCATGAGAAGTCACAAAATCAATTGAAAAAGCAAAAACAGAATGAAAAACAGGAAGAAAAATAGCACACCCTGGAGGAAGAACTTACTGGCGTTTAAACGCCAGTAAGGCTAGCAGGTGGGCGTTTAACGCCCAGTCTGGCACCATTCTGGGCGTTTAACGCTAGAAAGGGGCACCAGACTGGCGTTAAACGCCAGAAAAGGGCAAGAACCTGGCGTTAAACGCCAGAAATGGGCACCAGCCCGGCGTTTAACGCCAGAATTGGCTCAAAACGTGATTTTGCATCCCATTTGGTGCAGGGATGACTTTTCCTTGACACCACAGGATCTGTGGACCCCACAGGATCCCCACCAACCCCACCACTCTCTCTCTTCTTCACCCATTCACCAATCACCTCAACACCTCTTCCCCAAAAACCCTTCACCTATCAAATCCCATCTTCCTCTTCACCACTCACATCCATCCTTCATAAAACCCCACCTACCTCACCATTCAAATTCAAACATCTTTCCCTCCCAAACCCACCCTCACTTGACCGAACCTTACCCTTCCCCCTCCCCTATATATACCCTTCTTCACCCCTTCATTTTCACACAACCTAAACACCACTTCTCCCCCTCTTTGGCCGAACAGAAAAGCCATTCCCTTCTTCCTCATTTCTTCTTCTTCTTCTCTCTTCTTTCTTCTTTTACTCGAGGACGAGCAAACCTTTTAAGTTTGGCGTGGTAAAAGCGTTGCTTTTTCGTTTTTCCATAACCATTTATGGCATCCAAGGCCGGAGAAACCTCTAGAAAGAGGAAAGGGAAGGCAAAAGCTTCTACCTCCGAGTCATGGGAGATGGAGAGATTCATCTCAAGGGTGCATCAAGACCACTTCTATGAAGTTGTGGCCTTGAAGAAGGTGATCCCCGAGGTCCCTTTTTCACTCAAAAAGAGTGAATATCCGGAGATCCGACATGAGATCCGAAGAAGAGGTTGGGAAGTCCTTACCAACCCCATTCAACAAGTCAGAATCTTGATGGTTCAAGAGTTCTATGCCAATGCATGGATCACCAAGAACCATGATCAAAGTGTGAACCCGAATCCAAAGAATTATCTTACTATGGTTCGGGGGAAATACTTGGATTTTAGTCCGGAAAGTGTAAGGTTGGCATTCAATTTGCCCATGATGCAAGGAGATGAACACCCTTACACTAGAAGGGTCAACTTTGATCAAAGGTTGGACCAAGTCCTCACAGTCATATGTGAAGAGGGCGCCCAATGGAAGAGAGATTCAAGAGGGAAGCCGGTTCAATTGAGAAGGCATGACCTCAAACCTGTGGCTAGAGGATGGTTGGAGTTTATCCAACGCTCAATCATTCCCACTAGCAACCGGTCCGAAGTTACCATAGACCGGGCTATCATGATTCATAGCATCATGATTGGAGAAGAAATAGAAGTTCATGAGGTTATAGCTCAAGAGCTTTATAAGGTGGCGGACAAGTCCTCTACCTTGGCAAGGTTAGCCTTCCCTCATCTCATTTGTCACCTCTGTTATTCAGTTGGAGTTGACATAGAGGGAGACATCCCGATTGATGAGGATAAGCTCATCACTAAGAAATGGATGGAGCAAACAAGAGACCCCTCTCATCATGAGATCCTTGAGATACCTCAAGGGATGCACTTTCCTCCACAAAACTATTGGGAGCAACTGAACACCTCCCTAGGAGAATTGAGTTCCAACATGGGACAACTAAGGGTGGAGCATCAAGAACACTCCATCATCCTCCATGAAATTAGAGAAGATCAAAGAATCATGAGAGAGGAACAACAAAGACAAGGAAGAGACATTGAGGAGCTCAAGCACTCCATAGGATCTTCAAGAGGAAGAAAGAGCCGCCATCACTAAGGTGGACCCGTTCTTTAATCTCCTTGTTCTTTATTTTCTGTTTTTCGAATTTTAGTGCTTATGTTTATCTATGTTTGTGTCTTGTGATCATTAGTGTCTTAGTGTCTATGCCTTAAATTTATGAATGTCCTATGAATCCATCACCTTTCTAAAAAAAAAAAACGTGCTTAATTGAAAAGAAAAAGAATTGCATGAATTTTGAATTTTATAACAGTTTAATTATTTTGATGTGGTGGCAATATTTTTGTCTTCTGAATGTATGCTTAAACAGTGCATATGTCTTTTGAATTTGTGGTTCATGAATGTTGGCTCTTGAAAGAATGATGAAAAAGGAGACATGTTACTGAGGATCTGAAAAATCATTAAAAATGATTCTTGAAGCAAGAAAAAGCAGTGAATACAAAAAAAACGAAAAAGAAAGAGAAAAAGAAAGAAAAAGAAAGAAATAAAGTTGTGATCCAAGGCAAAAAGAGTGTGCTTAAGAACCCTGGACACCTCTAATTGGGGACTCTAGCAAAGCTGAGTCACAATCTGAAAAGGTTCACCCAATTATGTGTCTGTGGCATGTATGTATCCGGTGGTAATACTAGAAGACAGAGTGCTTTGGGCCACGGCCAAGACTCATAAAGTAGCTGTGTTCAAGAATCATCATACTTCACTAGGAGAATCAATAACACTATCCGGATTCTGAGTTCCTAAAGAAGCCAATCATTCTGAATTTCAAAGGATAAGGTGAGATGCCAAAACTGTTCAGAGGCAAAAAGCTAAAAGCCCCGCTCATCTAATTAATACTGATCTTCATAGATGTTTTTGGAATTCATTGCATATTCTCTTCTTTTTATCTTATTTGATTTTCAGTTGCTTGGGGACAAGCAACAATTTAAGTTTGGTGTTGTGATGAGCGGATAATTTGTACGCTTTTTGGCATTGTTTTTAGTATGTTTTTAGTATATTTGGTTTAGTTTTTAGTATATTTTTATTAGTTTTTAGTTAAAATTCACTTTTCTGGACTTTACTATGAGTGTGTTTTTCTGTGATTTCAGGTATTTTCTGGCTGAAATTGAGGGACCTGAGCAAAAATCTGATTCAGAGACTGAAAAGGACTGCAGATGCTGTTGGATTCTGACCTCCCTGCACTCGAAGTGGATTTTCTGGAGCTACCGAAGCCCAATTGGCGCGCTCTCAACGGCGTTGGAAATTAGACATCCTGGGCTTTCCAGAAATATATGATAGTCCATACTTTGCCTAAGATTTGATGGCCCAAATCGGCGTTCAAAGTCACCCTTAGAAATTCCAGCGTTAAACGCCGGAACTGGCACCTAAATGGGAGTTAACCGCCCAAACTGGCATAAAAGCTGGCGTTTAACTCCAAGAAGAGTCTCTACACGAAATTGCTTCATTGCTCAGCCCAAGCACACACCAAGTGGGCCCGGAAGTGGATTTTTATGTCATTTACTCATCTCTGTACACCCTAGGTTACTAGTTTTCTATAAGTAGGACCTTTTACTATTGTATTGAGATATATCTGGGTAGCTATCTTCATTTTATGCTATCTTAGATCATTGGGAGGCTGGCCATTCGGCCATGCCTAGACCTTGTTCTTATGTATTTTCAACGGTGGAGTTTCTACACACCATAGATTAAGGTGTGGAGCTCTGCTGTACCTCGAGTATTAATGCAATTACTATTGTTCTTCTATTCAATTCCGCTTGTTCTTTGTCCAAGATATCACTTGTTCTTCAACTTGATGAATGTGATGATCCGTGACACTCATCATCATTCTCACCTATGAACGTGTGACTGACAACCACCTCCGTTCTACCTTAGATTGGGTGAATATCTCTTGGATTCCTGATACACGATGCATGGTTGATCGCCTGACAACCGAGTGCTCGCCTGACAAACGAGCCAGCCATTCCGTGAGATCAGAGTCTTCGTGGTATAGGCAAGAACTGATGGCGGCATTCAAGAGAATCCAGAAGGTCTAACCTTGTCTGTGGTATTCTGAGTAGGATTTAATGATTGAATGACTGTGACGTGCTTCAAACTCCTGAAGGCGGGGCGTTAGTGACAGATGCAAAAGAATCACTGGATTCTATTCCGGCCTGATTGAGAACCGACAGATGGATAGCTGTGCCGTGACAGGGTGCGTTGAACATTTCCACTGAGAGGATGAGAGGTAGCCACTGACAACGGTGAAACCCTTGCATAAGCTTGCCATGGAAAGGAGTAAGAAGGATTGGATGAAGACAGTAGGAAAGCAGAGAGACGGAAGGGAAGGCATCTTCATACGCTTATCTGAAGTTCCTACCAATGAATTACATAAGTACCTCTATCCTTATCTTTATGCTTTATTCGTATACCACTATACCCATTTGAGTCTGCCTGACTAAGATTTACAAGGTGACCATAGCTTGCTTCATACCAACAATCTCCGTGGGATCGACCCTTACTCGCATAAGGTTTATTACTTGGACGACCCAGTGCACTTGCTGGTTAGTTGTGCAAAGTTGTGTTTATGCCATGGTATTGAGCACCAAGTTTTTGGGGCCATTACTAGGGATTATTTGAGTTGTGAAAAGTAGTGATCACAATTTCGCACACCAAGTTTTTGGCGCCGTTGCCGGGGATTGTTTTGTGTATGGACAACTGACGGTTCATCTTGTTGCTTAGATTAGGTATTTTTCTTCAGAGTTCTTAAGAAGGAATTCTAGTGTTTCATGATGATCTGTTGAAGGCTGGCTGGCTGAGAAGCCATGTCTAATCTTATTGGACCGAGGTTTCAACTGATCATCACAAGAGCTTGTTGATCTCTATCAATCTTGCTATTGGAGCAATGATCTGCTAAGGCTTGGCTGGCCATTGGCCATGTCTAGTGTTTTGGACCGAAGCTTTCTTTGAAAGCTTGGCTGGCTGTGAAGCCATGTCTAATTCCTGGACTGGAGTCTTAGACTAGCATTGCAATGATTCCTGGAATCCAAATTAAGAATTCTGAAACTTTTATTTTCTACTTCCACATAATTTTCGAAAAAACACAAAAAAAAATTTCAAAATCATAAAAACAAAAAAAAAAGATTTTATGTTTCTTGTTTGAGTCTAGTGTCTAATTTTAAGTTTGGTGTCTTGCATGTATTGTTTATTTGATCTTGGTTCTATTTTCAAGTCAATAGTACAGGGAACTGAAGATTCAGAACATGCAGCAGAGGAATTACACAGAAAAAACTGGGCGTTCAAAACGCCCGGTGAAGAAGGACAGACTGGTGTTTAAACGCCAGCCAGGGTGCCTGGTTGGGCGTTTAACGCCCAAAAAGGTAGTGCATTGGGCGTTAAACGCCAGAATGTGCACCATTCTGGGCGTTTAACGCCAGGATGGCACAAGGGGGAGGATTTTTGTTTTCAAACCAATTTTTTTCAAGTTTTCAAAGTTTTTCAAAATCAAATCTTTTTCAAATCATATCTTTTCAATCAAATGTTTTCAAAATCAATTTCTTTCCTTTTTCAAAGATACTTGCTAACAATTAATGATTTGATTGAACATTTCAAGTATGTTGCCTTTTCTGTTGAGAAAGGTTTAATGTTTGAATCATATCTTTTCTTGATAGCCAAGTTATTAATTTTTAAAATCAAATCTTTTTAAAATTGTTTTCAAATCATATTTTCTCAATCACATTTTTTTAAAAACCAATCATATCTTCTTAACCACATCTTTTTCAAAATAGTTTTCAATCAAATCTTTTTGACTTCTAATTTCAAAATCTTTTTCAAAAAATCACTTGAGTTCTTTCCCACTCTTATTTTAGAAAATTAATTAGTGTTTATCAAAATGTTTTCAAATTCTTTAACTTAATTTTCGAAAAAGCTCCTCCTCTCTTCTCACATCCTTCTATTTATGGAGTACCACTCCTTCTCAATGCACAATTCGAACTCTATCTGATTAAGTTCGAATTCTTCTACCTCTTTCTTCTAATTTTCTGTTCTTCTGACACCTCAAGGAATCTCTATACTGTGACATAGAGGATTCCATATTTTCTTGTTCTCTTCTCTTTCATATGAGCAGGAGCAGAGACAAAGGCATTCTTGTTGAAGCTGACCCTGAACCTGAAAGGACCTTGAAGCGAAAGCTAAGAGAAGCTAAGGCACAACTCTCTGTAGAGGACCTAACAGAAATCTTCAAAGAAGAAGACATGGCAGCCGAAAACAACAACAATGCAAACAATGCAAGGAAGGTGATGGGTGACTTTACTGCACCTACTCCAAACTTCTATGGGAGAAGCATCTTTATCCCTGCCATTGGAGCAAACAACTTTGAGCTTAAGCCTCAATTAGTTTCTCTAATGCAACAGAATTGCAAGTTCCATGGACTTCCATTAGAAGATCCTCATCAGTTTTTAGCTGAGTTCTTGCAAATCTGTGACACTGTCAAGACTAATGGGGTTGACCCTGAGGTCTACAGACTTATGCTATTCCCTTTTGCTGTAAGAGACAGAGCTAGGACATGGTTGGATTCACAACCTAAAGAAAGCCTGGACTCATGGGAAAAGCTAGTCAATGCCTTCTTGGCAAAGTTCTTTCCACCTCAAAAATTGAGTAAGCTTAGAGTGGAAGTCCAAACCTTCAAACAGAAGGATGGAGAATCCCTCTATGAAGCTTGGGAAAGATACAAACAATTGATCAGAAAATGTCCGTCTGACATGCTTTCTGAATGGAGCATCATAGGTATTTTCTATGATGGTCTCTCTGAACTATCCAAGATGTCTTTGGATAGCTCTGTTGGAGGATCTCTTCATTTGAAGAAGACGCCTACAGAAGCTCAAGAACTGATTGAAATGGTTGCAAATAACCAATTCATGTACACTTCTGAAAGGAATCCTGTGAACAATGGGACAAATCAGAAGAAAGGAGTTCTTGAGATTGATACTCTGAATGCCATTCTGGCTCAGAACAAGATATTGACTCAACAAGTCAATTTGATTTCTCAAAGTCTGTCTGGAATGCAAAATGCACCAAGCAGTACTAAGGATGCTTCATCTGAAGAAGAAGCCTATGATCCTGAGAACCCTTCAATGGAAGAGGTGAATTACCTAGGAGAACCCTATGGAAACACCTATAATTCTTCATGGAGAAATCACCCAAATTTCTCATGGAAGAATCAAGAAAGACCTCAACAAGGTTTTAACAACAATAATGATGGAAGAAACAGGTTTAGCAATGGCAAGCCTTTTCCATCATCTTCTCAGCAACAGACAAAGAGTTCTAAGCAGAACACCTCTGACTTAGCAACCATGGTCTCTGATCTAATCAAAACCACTCAAAGTTTCATGACTGAAACAAGGTCCTCCATTAGGAATTTGGAGGCACAAGTGGGACAGCTGAGCAAGAAAATTACTGAACTCCCTCTTAGTACTCTTCCAAGCAATACAGAAGAAAATCCAAAAGGAGAGTGCAAGGCCATCAATATGGCCAAATTTGGAGAGGAAGGAGAGGAAGTGAACGCCACTGAGGAAGACCTCAATGGGCGTGCACTAGCCTCCAATGAGTTCCCCAATGAGGAACCATGGGAATCTGAGGCTCAAAATGAGACCATAGAGATTCCATTGGACTTACTTCTGCCTTTCATGAGCTCTGATGAGTATTCTTCCTCTGAAGAGGACGAGTATGTCATTGAAGAGCAAGTTGCTAAATACCTTGGAGCAATCATGAAGCTAAATGACAAGTTATTTGGAAATGAGACTTGGGAGAATGAACCTCCTTTGCTCACCAAAGAACTGGATGACTTGTCTAGGCAGAAATTACCTCAAAAGAGACAAGATCCTGAGAAGTTTTCAATACCTTGTACCATAGGCACCATGACTTTCAAGAAGGCTCTGTGTGACTTAGGGTCAAGTGTAAACCTCATGCCTCTCTCTGTAATGGAGAAGCTAGGGATCTTTGAGGTGCAAGCTGCAAGAATCTCATTAGAGATGGCAGACAACTCAAGAAAACAAGCTCATGGACTTGTAGAGGATGTTTTGGTGAAGATTAAAGACCATTACATCCCTGCTGATTTTATAGTCCTAGAGACTGGGAAGTGCATGGATGAATCCATCATCCTTGGCAGACCCTTCCTAGCCACAGCAAAGGCTGTGATTGATGTTGATAGAGGAGAGTTGATCATTCAAGTGAATGAAGAATCCTTGGTGTTTAAAGCTCAAGGATATCCCTCTGTCATCATGGAGAGGAAGCATGAAGAGCTTCTCTCAAAACAGAGCCCCCACAGTCAAACTCTAAGTTTGGTGTTGGGAGGCCACAACCAAACTCTAAGTTTGGTGTTGAACCCCCACATTCAAACTCTAAGTTTGGTGTTGGGAGGTTCCAACATTGCTCTGAGAAAATGTGAGGCTCCGTGAGAGCCCTCTGTCAAGCTACTGACATTAAAGAACCGCTTGTTGGGAGGCAACCCAATGCTATATTTTATCTATTTTCTTTTGTTATTTTATGTTTTTTTTGTAGGTTGATGATCATGAGAAGTCACAAAATCAATTGAAAAAGCAAAAATAGAATGAAAAACAGGACGAAAAATAGCACACCCTGGAGGTAGAACTTACTGGCGTTTAAACGCCAGTAAGGCTAGCAGGTGGGCGTTTAACGCCCAGTCTGGCACCATTCTGGGCGTTTAACGCCAGAAAGGGGGCACCAGACTGGCGTTAAACGCCAGAAAAGGGCAAGAACCTGGCGTTAAACGCCAGAAATGGGCACCAGCCCGGCGTTTAACGTCAGAATTGGCTCAAAACGTGATTTTGCATGCCATTTGGTGCAGGGATGACTTTTCCTTGACACCACAGGATCTGTGGACCCCACAGGATCCCCACCAACCCCACCACTCTCTCTCTTCTTCACCCATTCACCAATCACCTCAACACCTCTTCCCCAGAAACCCTTCACCTATCAAATCCCATCTTCCTCTTCACCACTCACATCCATCCTTCATAAAACCCCACCTACCTCACCATTCAAATTCAAACATCTTTCCCTCCCAAACCCACCCTCACTTGACCGAACCTTACCCTTCCCCCTCCCCTATATATACCCTTCTTCACCCCTTCATTTTCACACAACCTAAACACCACTTCTCCCCCTCTTTGGCCGAACACAAAAGCCATTCCCTTCTTCCTCATTTTTTCTTCTTCTTCTCTCTTCTTTCTTCTTTTGCTCGAGGACGAGCAAATCTCTTAAAGTTTGGTGTGGTAAAAGCGTTGCTTTTTCGTTTTTCCATAACCATTTATGGCATCCAAGGCCGGAGAAACCTCTAGAAAGAGGAAAGGGAAGGCAAAAGCTTCTACCTCCGAGTCATGGGAGATGGAGAGATTCATCTCAAGGGTGCATCAAGACCACTTCTATGAAGTTGTGGCCTTGAAGAAGGTGATCCCCGAGGTCCCTTTTTCACTCAAAAAGAGTGAATATCCGGAGATCCAACATGAGATCCGAAGAAGAGGTTGGGAAGTCCTTACCAACCCCATTCAACAAGTCGGAATCTTGATGGTTCAAGAGTTCTATGCCAATGCATGGATCACCAAGAACCATGATCAAAGTGTGAACCCGAATCCAAAGAATTATCTTACTATGGTTCGGGGGAAATACTTGGATTTTAGTCCGGAAAGTGTACGGTTGGCATTCAATTTGCCCATGATGCAAGGAGATGAACACCCTTACACTAGAAGGGTCAACTTTGATCAAAGGTTGGACCAAGTCCTCACAGTCATATGTGAAGAGGGCGCCCAATGGAAGAGAGATTCAAGAGGGAAGCCGGTTCAATTGAGAAGGCATGACCTCAAACCTGTGGCTAGAGGATGGTTGGAGTTTATCCAACGCTCAATCATTCTCACTAGCAATCGGTCCGAAGTTACCATAGACCGGGCTATCATGATTCATAGCATCATGATTGGAGAAGAAGTGGAAGTTCATGAGGTTATAGCCCAAGAACTCTATAAGGTGGCGGACAAGTCCTCTACCTTAGCAAGATTAGCCTTCCCTCATCTCATTTGTCACCTCTGTTATTCTGTTGGAGTTGACATAGAGGGAGACATCCCCATTGATGAGGATAAGCCCATCACTAAGAAAAGGATGGAGCAAACAAGAGACCCCTCTCATCATGAGATCCCTGAGATTCCTCAAGGGATGCACTTTCCTCCACAAAACTATTGGGAGCAACTAAACACCTCCCTAGGAGAATTGAGTTCCAACATGGGACAACTAAGGGTGGAGCATCAAGAGCACTCCATCATCCTCCATGAAATTAGAGAAGATCAAAGAATCATGAGAGAGGAACAACAAAGACAAGGAAGAGACATTGAGGAGCTCAAGCACTCCATAGGATCTTCAAGAGGAAGAAAGAGCCGCCATCACTAAGGTGGACCCGTTCTTTAATCTCCTTGTTCTTTATTTTCTGTTTTTCGAATTTTAGTGCTTATGTTTATCTATGTTTGTGTCTTGTGATCATTAGTGTCTTAGTGTCTATGCCTTAAAGTTATGAATGTCCTATGAATCCATCACCTTTCTAAAAAAAAAAACGTGCTTAATTGAAAAGAAAAAGAATTGCATGAATTTTGAATTTTATAACAGTTTAATTATTTTGATGTGGTGGCAATATTTTTGTCTTCAGAATGTATGCTTAAACAGTGCATATGTCTTTTGAATTTGTGGTTCATGAATGTTGGCTCTTGAAAGAATGATGAAAAAGGAGACATGTTACCGAGGATCTGAAAAATCATTAAAAATGATTCTTGAAGCAAGAAAAAGCAGTGAATACAAAAAAAACGAAAAAGAAAGAGAAAAAGAAAGAAAAAGAAAGAAATAAAGTTGTGATCCAAGGCAAAAAGAGTGTGCTTAAGAACCCTGGACACCTCTAATTGGGGACTCTAGCAAAGCTGAGTCACAATCTGAAAAGGTTCACCCAATTATGTGTCTGTGGCATGTATGTATCCGGTGGTAATACTCGAAGACAGAATGCTTTGGGCCACGGCCAAGACTCATAAAGTAGCTGTGTTCAAGAATCATCATACTTAACTAGGAGAACCAATAACACTATCTGGATTTTGAGTTCCTAAAGAAGCCAATCATTCTGAATTTCAAAGGATAAAGTGAGATGCCAAAACTGTTCAGAGGCAAAAAGCTAAAAGCCCCGCTCATCTAATTAATACTGATCTTCATAGATATTTTTGAAATTCATTGCATATTCTCTTCTTTTTATCTTATTTGATTTTCAGTTGCTTGGGGACAAGCAACAATTTAAGTTTGGTGTTGTGATGAGCGGATAATTTGTACGCTTTTTGGCATTGTTTTTAGTATGTTTTTAGTATATTTGGTTTAGTTTTTAGTATATTTTTATTAGTTTTTAGTTAAAATTCACTTTTCTAGACTTTACTATGAGTTTGTGTGTTTTTCTGTGATTTTAGGTATTTTCTGGCTGAAATTGAGGGACCTGAGCAAAAATCTGATTCAGAGACTGAAAAGGACTGCAGATGCTGTTGGATTCTGACCTCCCTACACTCGAAGTGGATTTTCTGGAGCTACAGAAGCCCAATTGGCGCGCTCTCAACGGCGTTGGAAAGTAGACATCCTGGGCTTTCCAGAAATATATGATATTCCATACTTTGCCCAAGATTTGATGGCCCAAACCAGCGTTCAAAGTCACCCTTAGAAATTCCAGCGTTAAACGCCGGAACTGGCACCTAAATGGGAGTTAAACGCCCAAACTGGCATAAAAGCTGGCGTTTAACTCCAAGAAGAGTCTCTACACGAAATTGCTTCATTGCTCAACCCAAGCACACACCAAGTGGGCCCGGAAGTGGATTTTTATGTCATTTACTCATCTCTGTACACCCTAGGTTACTAGTTTTCTATAAGTAGGACCTTTTACTATTGTATTGAGATATATCTGGGTAGCTATCTTCATTTTATGCTATCTTAGATCATTGGGAGGCTGGCCATTCGGCCATGCCTAGACCTTGTTCTTATGTATTTTCAACGGTGGAGTTTCTACACACCATAGATTAAGGTGTGGAGCTCTGCTGTACCTCGAGTATTAATGCAATTACTATTGTTCTTCTATTCAATTCCGCTTGTTCTTTGTCCAAGATATCACTTGTTCTTCAACTTGATGAATGTGATGATCCGTGACACTCATCATCATTCTCACCTATGAACGTGTGACTGACAACCACCTCCGTTCTACCTTAGATTGGGTGAATATCTCTTGGATTCCTGATACACGATGCATGGTTGATCGCCTGACAACCGAGTGCTCGCCTGACAAACGAGCCAGCCATTCCGTGAGATCAGAGTCTTCGTGGTATAGGCAAGAACTGATGGCGGCATTCAAGAGAATCCGGAAGGTCTAACCTTGTCTGTGGTATTCTGAGTAGGATTCAATGATTGAATGACTGTGACGTGCTTCAAACTCCTGAAGGCGGGGCGTTAGTGACAGACGCAAAAGAATCACTGGATTCTATTCCGGCCTGATTGAGAACCGACAGATGGATAGCCGTGCCGTGACAGGGTGCGTTGAACATTTCCACTGAGAGGATGGGAGGTAGCCACTGACAACGGTGAAACCCTTGCATAAGCTTGCCATGGAAAGGAGTAAGAAGGATTGGATGAAGACAGTAGGAAAGCAGAGAGACGGAAGGGAAGGCATCTTCATACGCTTATCTGAAGTTCCTACCAATGAATTACATAAGTACCTCTATCCTTATCTTTATGCTTTATTCGTATACCACTATACCCATTTGAGTCTGCCTGACTAAGATTTACAAGGTGACCATAGCTTGCTTCATACCAACAATCTCCGTGGGATCGACCCTTACTCGCGTAAGGTTTATTACTTGGACGACCCAGTGCACTTGCTGGTTAGTTGTGCAAAGTTGTGTTTATGCCATGGTATTGAGCACCAAGTTTTTGGGGCCATTACTAGGGATTATTTGAGTTGTGAAAAGTAGTGATCACAATTTCGTACACCACAAAGCGACCGACCTCTTCAGGTCAGGACAACCCGACCTCTTTCCAAAAGAGGTCGGTCAAGTCCCCAAGAAAGCCCAGAGAAGGGACCAAATAGAGGAACACGCACCGAATCCTAAGGCGGCCCAAGCCTACAGAGAGAAGGGCGGTTCCCTTGAAGATAAGATGACCTCACTTAGAGATAAGATAAAGATAAGATAAGATAACTAACTTATCTTATCCGCATGAGGCCACATCTCACCATTATAAATACACTGGAGCACCCAGGTATAACTCATACTCTGATTCTACTCAATACCTGCTTAATACCCTTGCTAACTTAAGCATCGGAGTCTCTTGCAGGTACCCCCCACCCTCCGGGGACGAAGGATCAGCAGCACTTTCAGTATTACAAGTCGAACACACTAGCTCTGGCGACTATATACCCGCCAGACACATCGGCTCCGACCAACGCAGAAGATCCCAACCGAGATCGACCTATAGTTTCAGGTAACCCTCGGAACATTGGTGCCGTTGCCGGGGACCCTGGAAGTCATCCCAACACCATGGCGGACAACCATGACAACGACCACGACTCAGGTTTGGAAGATAGAACGCCACACAAGAACACAGATGCTGTATTTAAAAATACTCCAGAATCCAATGGAGACAAAAATTCATCAAATCCAGGGGCGATAGAAGCGCTTCAAAATCGATTGGAGCAACTTGAGAAAGAAGCCCAACATCAATGTGAAAAAGAAGAAGATCTACGTCGGGAGATAAGGTGGCACCGAGAATTAGAAGATAAGCTTATAAAACTCGAAGCTGATCTCAAAACTAAAGCTACTCGACCCTCCACAGAAGATAGCTCTCAGAAAGATCAAGATCCATTCACCAGGGAAATTATGAAGACCAAAATCCCAAAAGATTTTAAACTTCCGGATATGACTCTGTATGACGGCACCTCGGACCCCAACCACTATCTCAGTAACTTCAAAAGTAGAATGTACCTCACTGATGCCTCAGACACAGTTCGCTGCAAAGCCTTTCCAACAACTCTCACCAAGACAGCCATTAGATGGTTTGACAACCTACCTCCAAAATCCATCTCGAGTTTCGACGACCTGGCCAAAAAGTTCCTGGCCCGATTTTCCATACAAAAGGACAAAGCCAAACACGCACCCAGCCTACTAGGGATCAAGCAAGGAGATCGGGAGAGTCTTGCAACTACATGGAAAGATTCAACAAAACATGCATGGACATAAAAGTCTACCAACAGAAGCGACCATCATGGGCCTCATAAATGGCCTACGAGAAGGACCATTTAGCCAATCTATATCAAAGAGGTACCCGACATCCCTAGACGAAGTACAAGAACGGACGCAGAAGTACATCAACATGGAGGAAAATTCTCGACTTGGCGAAGCCTCGAGGTTCGGTTCTGCCTACCGAGATAAAGAATCCAAGAAAAAGGAAGATCGCTCCGGAGAAAAAATCAAAAAATATCATAACTACACTCCTCTTAGGGTATCCTTGGTAGATATTTACAAAGAAGTCTGCCATACGGAAAAAATACCCGCAGCTCGGCCACTTAAAGGCAAAAGGGGAGGAGAAAATCGGAACGAATACTGTGAGTATCATCGAGTCCGAGGACATTCCACCAACGAATGCTTTGACTTGAAAAATGTCATAGAGAAATTAGTTAGGGAAGGAAAACTAGATCGGTTCCTGGCCAATCGGGACGAAGAACCAAGGAAAAGAAGAAGGGATGAAGATGTCGGACGATCTAAACGATCACCCCGCACACCTGAAAGATATGTCCACGTGATACACGGCGGATTTGCTGGAGGAGGAATCTCCAAGTCATTCCGCAAGCGACACCTCAAAAAAGTATACCACGTCAAAGGCAAGAAAGAAGTGCCAGACATCCCAGCAATCACGTTTACCAAAGAATATGCATCCGGAATCATCTCAGGACACGACGACCCAATGGTCATCACAATTATATTGGCAAACACCAACCTCCACCGTACATTAATTGATCAAGGAAGCTCCGCCGACATTCTATTCAAAACTGCCTTCGACAAGCTCGGCTTAGAAGAGAAAGAGCTAAAAGCATATCCGAACAGCCTGTTCGGACTTGGGGACATCCCAGTACAGCCACTAGGATACGTATCGTTACACACAACCTTTAGAAAGGGGAACCAATCCAGAACATTTAAGATAGACTATATCGTGGTCGACGTAAGCTCAGCCTACAATGCCTTAATAGGTCGGACGGCGTTAAATCAACTCGGAGCAATAGTTTCAACTCCATATTTATGTATGAAATTCCCAACTACAGAAGGGATAGCTACAATAAAAGCAGATCAAAAGATGGCGCGTCGTTGTTATAACGAAAGTCTAAATCTCCGAGGCGAAGGAGGAGAGTTCCACACAATCAAACTCGGCGGAGATCAGAGACGAGAAGAACTCCGTCCACGACCCGAACGAGAAATTGAAAGAGTTCAGATCGGAGATATCTCGGACAAAACAACTAATATTGGCACGATCCTGAAAGGAGACGCAAAAGAATCACTAATACAGTTTCTATGAGATAATGTTGATCTCTTCGCATTGAAAGCTGCCGACATGCCAGGCATAGATCCCGAACTAATGAGCCACAAGTTAGCAGTGTACCCGGGATCTCGGCCGGTACAACAAAGACGAAGAAAACTCGGGCCAGAACGGTCTCAGGCTGTAGAAGAACAAGTACAAGCACTACTAGAGACAGGATTCATAAGAGAAGTTAAATACCCACTATGGCTAGCAAATGTCGTCTTGGTGAAAAAGTCAAATGGGAAGTGGCGAATGTGCACTGACTACACCGACCTTAACAAGGTCTGCCCAAAAGACCCTTATCCACTCCCAAGCATCGATGCTCTAGTAGATGCCTCATCAGAATATAAGTATCTCTCGTTCATGGACGCATACTCAGGGTACAACGAGATCCCAATGTATCCACCAGATCAAGAAAAAACCTCGTTTCTCACACCAAAAGCGAATTATTGCTACATCCTAATGCCTTTCGGCCTTAAAAATGCGGGAGCCACTTATCAAAGGCTAATGAATAAAGTCTTCTCAAACCACATCGGAAAAATCATGGAGGTTTATGTGGACGACATGTTGATAAAGACACAAAGTGAGGAAACATTACTAACCGACTTGGTTCAAGTGTTCGACACCATACGGAAGCACAACATGCGACTCAACCCGGCTAAATGCACCTTCGCAGTAGAGGTAGGAAAATTCCTAGGCTTCATGCTCACACAAAGAGGAATCGAGGCAAATCCAGATAAATGCCAGGCCATACTCAACATGAAAAGCCTAATCTGCGTCAAAGAAGTCTAACAACTCAATGGGAGACTGGCAGCCCTGTCCAGATTCCTAGCAGGGTCAGCAATAAGATCCCTCCCCTTCTACCTTAAGGAAGGGAAAAAACTTCGAGTTGACAATAGAATGTGAACAAGCCTTCCGAGACTTTAAAGAACTCCTTGGACAGCCCCCCATTTTATCTCGACCACGAGAGGGAGAACCACTCATTCTATACCTGGCCGTAGGAAGTCGGGCAATAGCCTCAGCTCTAATTAGAGAAGATGAAGGGGGACAACAACCCGTCTACTTCATTAGTAAAGCACTACAGGGGTCAGAGCTAAACTACCAGAAAATAGAAAAGTTCGCCTACGCTTTGATACTCACATCCCGATGACTTCGCCCATACTTCCAAGCACACACCATCAGAGTTCGAACCAACCAGCCCATAAAAGGGATACTGCAGAAAACAGATCTAGCAGGAAGAATCCTACAGTGGGCAATCCAGTTGTCCGAGTTTGACCTCCAATACGAGGCGCGGACAGCCATCAAATCACAATACCTAGCCGACTTCATTGCAGAATTCACAGACACCACAGAAATCCCCATAGAGTGGAACATATACGTGGACGGCTCCTCAAATAAAGCTGGAAGCGGTGCAGGTGTGATAATCGAAAGCAACCAGGGAACCCAACTTGAGCTTTCCCTGAAATTCAGATTCTCGGCCTCAAACAACCAGGCAGAATATGAAGTGTTATTAGCTGGCTTGAAGCTGGCTAGGGAAGTTGGAGCTCAGAAACTCAACATCTACAGTGACTCACAAGTCATTACCTCACAAATAATGAGAAGCTACCAAGCCAAAGATCCTACCATGAAAAAATATTTGGATAAAACCAAAGAACAACTCGGACAACTTGGAGAATATAGGATCTGCCACATACCCCGCGAGCAAAATGCTCGAGCTGACGCGCTCTCAAAGCTAGCCAGCACCAAACCAGGGGGCAACAATAGAAGCCTCATCCAGGAAATACTGCAGAACCCATCAATATCGGAAGAAGAAAAAATGATCCTAGCCATAACAGGTTGGGATCAAGGATGGATGACCCCCATAATTAACTACCTCAAAACAGAAGCGCTTCCCACAGATGAAAAGGAGGCAAAGAGGTTAAAAAGGGAGGCATAGTACTACACTATCATAAACAACATCATATACAAAAGAGGGATCTCAACACCATTGTTAAAATGCGTCCCGACCTCCAATACAAAGGAAGTCTTGGAAGAAGTACACAGCGGCATTTGTGGCAATCATCTCGGAGCACAAGCTCTCACCAAAAAGGTACTCCGGGCAGGATTCTATTGGCCAACTCTACGAAAGAAAGCTACCGAATTTGTAAAGACATGTCCACCATGTCAGAAGCATGCCAACTTTCACATCGCCTCACCAGAAAAACTTATTAGCGTGACCTCACCATGGCCATTTGCAAAATGGGGACTCGATCTTCTCGGACCCTTCCCATAGGGATCGGGACAAGTCAAATTCCTCATAGTAGGGGTAGACTACTTCACAAAATGGATCGAGGCAGAACCCTTAGCCAACGCCACTGCTCAAAGAAGTCGAAAATTCCTATATAGGAACCTTATTACAAGGTCCGGGGTTCCATACTCCATCACCGCGGATAATGGCACCCAATTCATAGATGCAGGCTTCAGAAAACTAGTGGCCGACTTAAACATAAAACATCAGTTCACCTCCGTCGAATACCCCTAAGCCAATGGACAAGACGAAGCAGTCAACAAAGTCATATTGGCCGGGCTGAAACGGAGACTACAAGAAGCAAAGGGAGCTTGGGCCGAGGAACTTCCACAAGTCCTATGGGCGTATCGAACAACTCCACATTCCACTACAAACGAATCCCCATTTCGACTAGCATAAGGAGTGGAGGCAAGGATTCCAATAGAAGTAGAAGAAGGATCTCCCCAAGTAGTCCACTACAATGAACAAACCAACTCTCAACTTCAAAGAGAAGAGCTCGACCTAATCCCGAAAATCCAAGAAAGAGCTCGGATCAGAGAAGAAGCACTAAAGCGGCGAATGGCTTCCAGATATAATCAAAGGGTAGTGCCAAGAGGTTTCGCTGAGAATGATCTCATCTTAATCCGAAATGATATTGGAACAACTCGACCCGGGAAAGGAAAGCTGGCAGCCAACTGGAAAGGACCCTACCGAGTCACAGAGGTACTTGGGAAGGGCTACTACAGACTGTCCAAACTCGAGGGACGAGAACTTCCCAGATCATGGCACGCCTGTAACCTAAGAAGGTACTATAGTTAGATAAAGGTCTCATCACAAGATGCACTCTTTTTCCTGAAAAGGTTTTTTAATGAGGCGTCAAGATTGAGATTTAATCTTAAGGGTATGAAAAACTCCCGCCTGTATATATTTTCACTTTCTTTAAAATACATTTCAGATATTCTACAAAGTTCTCAAGACGCATTTATCTGAAGCATTCATCGTCCGATTATAAAGCAACGGATCGAACAAAAAGTGAAGAACAGATTCACTATACGATCTGGATAGGAATAATCGACCGACAAAGGTAAAAACACGATTCACCTAAAGGTTGATTAAACCAGGACAGAAATCACAATCTACAAATCGGCAAAACATGAACACAGAATAATGCAAGAAGTTATCGAAAGTGATCCCAAAAAAAGAACCTGACGAGGTCTTATAGATTGCTATATAATAACTTAAAAAAGACTGGCCGACATTAAAAAGTCGGACCAAGTCAGTCCAAGTTATCAGCAAATCCCTGGAAAGAGGTCTGTCCAACCCTATTAAAGAGGAATTGCTATAACTTAGAAGAGATCGACCTAACGAAGTCGGTTTCCTACAAAACAAGTTGTAAAAGTAATCCCTGAAAGAGACCTAACAAAGGTCCAAGAAAGAGAATTACAAAAACAACTTAGAAGAGATCGACCTAACGAAGTCAGTTTCCTATAAAACAAGTTGTAAAAGTAATCCCTGAAAGAGACCTAACAAAGGTCCAAGAAAGAGGATTACAAAAACAACTTAAAAGAGATCGACCTAACGAAGTCGGTTTCCTACAAAACAAGTTGTAAAAGTAATCCCTGAAAGAGACCTAACAAAGGTCCAAGAAAGAGGATTACAAAAACAACTTAGAAGAGATCAACCTAACGAAGTCGGTTTCTTACAAAATAAGTTGTAAAAGTAATCCCTGAAAGAGACCTAACAAAGGTCTAAGAAAGAGGATTATAAAAACAACTTAGAAGAGATCAACCTAACAAAGTCGGTTTCCTACAAAACAAGTTGTAAAAGTAATCCCTAAAAGAGACCTAACAAAGGTCCAAGAAAGAGGATTACAAAAACAACTAGGAAAAGATCGACCTAACGAAGTCGGTCTACTACAAAGATAAGTTATAAAAGTAATCCCTTAAAGAGACCTGGCAAAGGCCCAGAAAAGAGGATTACAAAAATAACTTAGAAGGAAACCAACATAAAGAAATCGGTTATAAGGCGCTAAAAATACAAAATAAAAGCGAGGAAACCGAAAAACAAGTTGGAAATCCCACAAGTCACGACCTCAAAAGGATCCAAGCTACAAACAAAAGTACGAAAGCAATCTAAAGAGGCCAAGCAGCAAGATTCCAACAGACATCCTGCTAAAGCACAATGAAAGCATAGTATGATAAAGCTTCAAAGAGGCCACCGAAATCAACCTCAGAGAAACCATTTTATTTTCAAAATAAAGTTGCAAAAAAATAGCAATTAGAGTATCGACAGTCAATAAAACATCATTCACAAAAACAAGTTCAAAAGCCCACAAACCGGGCTATTTACACAAATATTCAGAAAAAGATTAGCTAAGATCGGGAGCCTTCCCGGCAGCATCAGTACGGGGAGAAGGAGGGCGAGTCTGAAGGGGCACAGCATCTACAGTTCCATCATCCCGGTTCAGAATCTGGAAATCCGGATCAGACGTAACGGGAGGAACCGAGGAGGTCGACACCTTAAGAGAAGGCACTGGGGGAGGATCAGCATCATCATCATCCTGGTCATCAGGGACAATTTTACCATCCCTCACAACATTATCCAGGCTGACAAGAGTCAAGTCGGCATCAGGGGCAACAATTCGGAACTGCTCCATTAGGTTCTCGGAGGCAGCAGTTACGCTGCCCACAAGGTGACCCTGAAGCTCTCCATAATTAGCCCGAGCAGTTTCCAGCTCATCCGGGAGGCGCATTAATTCCCTATAGGCTGAGACATAGCTATCCTTATGCTTCAGGGCCATGTCCTCAGCCAGCTTCAAAGAAGCAACAAGGGCAATAGAGCTGGCCTTCTCACCCTCCAGCTCCTTCTCCACCATCGCCAGCTTCACCTCCAACTCCTCCTTCAGACCCTTGATTCGATCAAATTCGGACTTGGCCTCCTCCATGAAGGATTTTGTAGCATGAATCGGAATCCACTGAACTGTTCGGAAAATAGCCGCACCCATATGAGCCATATTCACACTATTTTTGGTGATAAAATCCAAATGCTGAAGAAGAGACACGTCGTCCATGGAAAGCCCACCATAGGGGGTGATGAGCGGATAATTTATACGTTTTTTGGCATTGTTTTTAGTATGTTTTTAGTATGTTTTAGTTAGTTTTTATTATACTTTTATTAGTTTTTAGTTAAAATTCACTTTTCTGGGCTTTACAATGAGTTTGTGTGTTTTTCTGTGATTTTAGGTATTTTCTGGCTGAAATTGAGGGACCTGAGCAAAAATCTGATTCAGAGGTTGAAAAGGACTACAGATGCTATTGGATTCTGACCTCCCTGCACTCGAAGTGGATTTTCTGGAGCTACAGAAACCCAATTGGCGCGCTCTCAACTGCGTTGGAAAGTAGACATCCTGGGCTTTCCAGCAATGTATAATAGTCCATACTTTGCCCGAGATTTGATGGCCCAAACAGGCATTCCAAGTCAGCTCAAGAATTATGGCGTTTAACGCCGGAACTGGCACAAGAATGGGAGTTAAACGCCCAAACTGGCACAAAAGCTGGCGTTTAACTCCAAGAAAAGTCTCTACACATGAAAGCTTTAATGCTCAACCCAAGCACACACCTAGTGGGCCCGGAAGTGGATTTTTATGTCATTTACTCATTTCTGTAAACCCTAGGCTACTAGTTCTCTACAAATAGGACCTTTTACTATTGTATTCTCATCTGGGTAGCTATCTTGGAGAGTTTTATGCTATCTTAGATCACGTTTTGGGGGCTGGCCTCACGGCCATACCTAGACCTTGTTCTTATGTATTTTCAACGGTGGAGTTTCTACACACCATAGATTAAGGTGTGGAGCTCTGCTGTACCTCGATTATTAATGCAATTACTATTGTTCTTCTATTCAATTCAGCTTATTCTTGTTCTAAGATATCACTTGTTCTTCAACTTGATGAATGTGATGATCCGTAACACTCATCATCATTCTCACCTATGAACGTGTGCCTGACAACCACCTCCGTTCTACCTTAGATTGAGTGGATATCTCTTGGATCCCTTAATCGGAATCTTCGTGGTATAAGCTAGAATTGATGGCAGCATTCAAGAGAATCTGGAAGGTCTAAACCTTGTCTGTGGTATTCTGAGTAGGATTCAATGATTGAATGACTGTGACGAGCTTCAAACTTCTGAAGGCTGGGCGTTAGTGACAGACGCAAAAGAATCACTAAATTTTATTCCAACTTGATTGAGAACCGACAGATGATTAGCCGTGTTGTGATAGAGCGCGTTGAACATTTTCACTGAGAGGATGGGACTGTATCCACTGACAACGGTGATGCCCAACATACAGCTTGCCATAGAAAGGAGTAAGAAGGATTGGATGAAGACAGTAGGAAAGCAGAGAGACGGAAGGGACAAAGCATCTCCATACGCTTATCTGAAATTCTCACCAATGAATTACATAAGTATCTCTATCTTTATGCTTTATTCATATATCATTCATGACCATTTGAATCTGCCTGACTGAGATTTACAAGGTGACCATAGCTTGCTTCATACCAACAATCTCCGTGGGATCGACCCTTACTCGCGTAAGGTTTATTACTTGGATGACCTAGTGCACTTGCTGGTTAGTTGTGCGAAGTTGTGATAAAGAGTTGAGATTGCAATTGAGCATACCATGTTGATGGCGCCATTGATGATCACAATTTCGTGCACCAGGGGGTAATTTGCTGGTCAACAAACTCGATAACATCAAAGTCCGGGACATTGGTGCACGAATTTGTGATTCGCATAACTAACCAGCAAGTGCACTGGGTCGTCCAAGTAATACCTTACGTGAGTAAGGGTCGATCCCACGGAGATTATTGGCTTGAAGCAATCAATATTTATTTTATTTGTCTTAGTCAGGATACCAATAGGATTCTTTAGCCTCGTATTTTAATAAAGAAAAAGGGCATAAAATAAATAGTTATTACTTGAACAATAGAGTTATTTGTTTATAAAGGACTGTGGAATATGTTGGAGTTTTGGAGATGCTTTGTCCTTTGACTTCAACTCTTCCTTGAAATCCTTCAATACACGCAAGGCACCTTCCATGGCAAGCTCTATGTAGGTGTCACCGTTGTCAGTGGCTACTTCCCATCCTCTCAGTGAAAATATTCCTATGCTCTGTCACAGCACGGCTAATCATCTGTCGGTTCTCAATCAGGTTGGAATAGAATCCATTGATTCTTTTGCGTCTGTCACTAACGCCCAGCCCTCAGGAGTTTGAAGCACGTCACAGTCATTCAATCCCGGAATCCTACTCGGAATACCACAGACAAGGTTTAGACTTTCCGGATTCTCATGAATGCCGCCATCAATCCGGCCTATACCACGAAGATTCTGATTAAGGAATCTAAGAGATATTCATTCAATCTGATGTAGAACGGAGGTGGTTGTCAGGCACACGTTCATAGGTTGAGGAAGGTGATGAGTGTCACGGATCATCACCTTCTTCACAATTAAGCGCGAATAAACATCTTAGATAGAACAAGCGTGTTTGAATGGAAAACAAAGGAATTGTATTAAATCATCGAGACGCTGCAGAGCTCCTCACCCCCAACAATGGAGTTTAGAGACTCATGCCGTCAAAAGTATGTAATTCAGATCTGAAAAATGTCATGAGGTACAAGAAATGTCTGTAAAAGTTGTTTAAATAGTAAACTAGTAACCTAGGTTTACAGAAATTGAATAAACTAAGATAATTGGTGCAGAAATCCACTTCTGGGGCCCACTTGGTGTGTGCTGGGACTGAGATTAAAGCTATCCACGAGTAGAGGCCTTTCTTGGCGTTAAACTCCAGGTCCTGACGTGTTTTGGGCGTTCAACTCCGGATCATGACGTTTTTCTGGCGTTTAACTCAAGACAGCAGCATGAACTTGGCGTTCAACGCCAAGTTACGTCGTCTATCTCCGCGCAAAGTATGGACTATTATATATTGCTGGAAAGCCCTGGATGTCTACTTTCCAACGCCATTGAGAGCGCGCCAATTGGACTCTTGTAGCTCCAGAAAATCCATTTCGAGTGCAGGGAGGTCAGGATCCAACAGCATCAGCAGTCCTTTTTCAGCCCAAGTCAAATTTTTTGCTCAGCTCCCTTAATTTCAGCCAGAAAATACCTGAAATCACAGAAAAATACACACACTCATAGTAAAGTCCAGAAATATGATTTTTGCCTAAAAACTAATAATATTTAACTAAAAACCAATTAAAACATGCTAAAATCTACATGAAATTACCCCCAAAAAGCGTATAAAATATCCGCTCATCACAACACCAAACTTAAACTGTTGCTTGTCCTCAAGCAACTAGATAAATAAAATAGGCTTTAGCAGAAATTAAGAAGTAATAATATTTTAGAGTTTTAAATGAAGCTCATATTCTTATTAGATGAGCGGGGCTTGTAGCTTTTTGTTTCTGAACAGTTTTGGCATCCCCCTGTATCTTTAAATTTTCAGAATAATTGGCATCCTTAGGAACTCAGAATTCAGATAGTATTATTGATTCTCCTAGTGTAGTATGTTGATTCTTGAACACAGTTATTTTATGAGTCTTGGCTGTGGCCCTAAGCACTCTGTTTTCCAGTATTACCACCAGATACATAAATGCCACAGACACATAACTGAGTGAACCTTTTCAGATTGTGACTTAGCTTTGCTAAAGTCCCCAGTTAGTGGTGTCCAGAGCTCTTAAGCACACTCTTTTGCTTTGGATCACGACTTTAACCACTCAGTCTCAAGCTTGTAACTTGGACCTGCATGCCACAAGCATATGGTTAGGGACAGCTTGGTTTAGCCGCTTAGGTCTGGATTTTATTTCCTTGGGCCCTCCTATCCATTGATGCTCAAAGCCTTGGATCCCCTTTTTTTTACTCTTGGCTAGTGCTCATGGCTTGTTTTTTTTTTTTTTTGACTGCTTTTTCTTGCTTCAAGAATCAATTTCATGATTTTTCAGATCATCAATAATATTTTTCGTGTTCCTCATCCTTTCAGGAGCCAATATTCATCAAATTCAAAGTACAATTTATGCACTGTTCAAGCATTCATTCAGAGAACAAAAAGTGTTGCCACCACATATAATTAATTATAGTCTTTATTACTAAGAACTCAAAAATATAAATTACTTCTTTATTCTAAAAAAATCTACTACTTTATTCATGCCTGATGATGATGAGAAAAATAAATTATAGATTAATTGGAAATAAAATCAAAATAGATAAACTAAATATCTCCTAAGGTAAATTTCTATAATTATCCTATCACTAAGTTAAAAGCAGGAAAAGAAAAAAAAATTTGGAACTCAGCAACCTGTTGTTTTGAGGAGTAAGTGCTCCTCTAATATGTGTGGTGCTTTTTCATGGATTAATCTTTTGGCGCTTCAGCTCCCTTAGATCACGCCCTTGCTCTTCCTGTTCTCTTAGGTGCCATGATCTTAATGAGTTTTAGCTCAGTGATCATGGCAAATCACACCAAACTTAGAGGTTTGCTTGTCCTCAAGCAAAAGAAAGGAAAGGAGAGGAGTAGAAGGAAAGGCATTTTCAAATAAAGATAAGATGAGTTGAAAAAGATATGAGAAGAAATTAAAAATATTTGAAAAAGAATTGGATTGGAAAAAGATTTGTGTTTATGAATTAAGATACATTTGATATTTTTGAAAAAGGGATTTTAGAAATTAGGGTTCTTAGAAAACCAATTTGATTTTGAAGGATGACATTTTGAAACATGTTTATGCAAGAAATCATGAATTGAAACTTAAAAATTTAGAAAATTTGTAAAGAAAAACGAATTTTACCTCCTCCCCACCATCCTGGCGTTAAACGCCCAACTGCTGCATGGTTTGGGCGTTTAACGCCCACATGTTGCTTCTCCTGGGCGTTCAACGCCCAGTTGATGCTTCTTTCTGGCGTTGAACGCCAGAAAGTCCTTCGTCACTGGGCATTTTTCTGAACGCCCAGGATGCTAGCAGACTGGCGTTAAACGCCCAGAAGGTGCATCTTTCTGGCGTTTAACGCCCAGAAGATGCTCCTTTCTGGCGTTAAACGCCCAGTGGGAGCTTCTTTTGGGCGTTTAACGCCCAAAGTATTTCTTACTGGCTTTTTCACGCCAGTGAGCTTCCAAAATTTCCTGTAACTCTGTGACTTCAACCAATTGCTATTTCACCCTTGAAGATACTTGGACTCAAACCTGTAAAAAAAGAAAATTTATTTAATTAGTAAATAAACTTTGTAAATGGCTGGGTTGCCTCCCAGCAAGCGCTTCTTTAATGTCATTAGCTGGACTGTCACTAATCTTCAATGAAGTCTCAGTCTTGAGCATTCTTGCTCGAAATTATCTTCAAGATAGTGTTTAACTCTTTGTCCATTGACAATGAACTTTTTGTTAGAGTCACTATCCTGAAGTTCTATGTATCCATATGGTGATACGCTTGTGATTACATATGGACCTCTCCATCGGGATTTTAATTTCCCAGGGAATAATTTGAGCCTAGAATTGAATAGTAGAACTTTCTGTCCTGGTTTAAAGACTCTGGATGACAATTTCTTATCATGCCATCTTTTTGCTTTCTCCTTGTAAATTTTTGCATTTTCAAAAGCATTGAGTCTAAATTCATCTAGCTCATTTAACTGGAGCAATCGTTTTTCTCCAGCTAACTTGGCATCAAGGTTTAAGAATCTGGTTGCCCAGCAGGCCTTGTGTTCCAGTTCCACTGGCAAGTGACATGCCTTTCCATACACAAGCTGGTATGGAGAGGTCCCTATAGGGGTCTTGAATGCTGTTCTGTATGCCCACAGAGCATCATCCAGGCTTCTTGCCCAATCCTTTCTACGGTTAATTACAGTCCGTTCCAGGATTCTTTTGAGTTCTCTATTTGAGACTTCAGCTTGCCCGTTAGTTTGTGGATGATATGGAGTAGCTACCCTGTGGCTAACTCCATAACGAACCAGAGCAGCATAAAGTTGTTTATTGCAGAAATGAGTGCCCCCATCACTGATTAACACTCTGGGGATACCAAATCTGCTGAAGATGTGTTTCTGGAGGAATTTTAACACTGTTTTAGTGTCATTGGTGGGTGTTGCAATAGCCTCCACCCATTTGGATACATAATCCACTGCCACCAGAATATAAGTGTTTGAGTATGATGGTGGGAAGGGTCCCATGAAGTCAATGCCCCATACATCAAACAACTCAATCTCCAAGATTCCTTGTTGAGGCATGGCATAGCTGTGAGGTAGGTTGCCTGATCTTTGGCAACTGTCACAATTAAGCACAAATGCACGGAAATCTTTATAGAGAGTAGGCCAGTAGAAGCCACTTTGGAGGACTCTTGTGGCTGTTCGCTCACTTCTAAAATGTCCTCCATACTGTGATCCATGGCAATGCCAAAGGATCTTCTGTGCTTCCTCTTTAGGCACACATCTATGGATTACTCCGTCTGCACATCTCTTGAAGAGATATGATTCATCCCAAAGATAGTACTTTGCATCTGTGATTAATTTCTTTGATTGCACCCTACTGTACTCTTTGGGTATGAATCTCATTGCCTTGTAGTTTGCAATGTCTGCAAACCATGGCACTTCCTGGATGGCAAACAGTTGCTCATCCGGAAAGGTTTCAGAGATCTCAGTGAGAGGGAGGGACGCCCCCTTCTACTGGTTCTATTCGGGACAGGTGATCTGCTACTTGATTTTCTGTCCCTTTTCTGTCTATTATTTCTATATCAAACTCTTGCAGAAGCAACACCCATCTGATGAGTTTGGGTTTTGAATCCTGCTTTGTGAGTAGATATTTAAGAGCAGCATGATCAGTGTACACAATCACTTTTGATCCTACTAAATAGGATCTGAATTTGTCAATGGCGTAAACCACTTGATGAGCGGACAATTTGTATGCTTTTTGGCATTGCTTTTAGTATGTTTTTAGTATCTTTTAGTTAGTTTTTAGTATATTTTTATTAGTTTTTAATTAAAATTCACTTTTCTGGACTTTACTATGAGTTTGTGTGTTTTTCTGTGATTTCAGGTATTTTCTGACTGAAATTGAGGGTCCTGAGCAAAAATCTGATCCAGAGACTGAAAAGGACTGCAGATGCTGTTGGATTCTGACCTTCCTGCACTCGAAGTAGATTTTCTGGAGCTACAGAAGCCCAATTGGCGCGCTCTCAACGGCATTGGAAAGTAGACATCCTGGGCTTTCCAGCAATATATAATAGTCCATACTTTGCCCAAGATTTGATGGCCCAAACCGGCACTCAAAGTCACCTACAGAAATTCCAGCGTTAAACGCCGGAACTGGCATGAAATTTGGAGTTAAACGCCCAAACTGGCATGGAAGCTGGCGTTTAATTCCAGAAAAGATCTCTACACGAAATTCCTTCATTGCTCAGCCCAAGCACACACCAAGTGGGCCCGGAAGTGGATTTTTCTGTCATTTACTCATTTCTGTAAACCTTAGGATACTAGCTTTTACTACTTATAGGATCTTTTGACATTGTATCCATACCTATGACCTCATAACATTTTACACGTTTCTTTGTGTACTTCCACAGCATGAGTCTCTAAACCCCATGGTTGGGGGTGAGGAGCTCTGCTGTGTCCTGATGGATTAATGCAATTACTACTGTTTCTTATTCAATCATGCTTGCTTCCATTCTAAGATAATACTTGTTCTTAATCCGGATGAATGTGATGATCCGTGACAATCATCATCATTCTCAACTATGAACATGTGCCTGACAACCACCTCTGTTCTATCTTAGATTGAGTAGTTATCTCTTGGGTTCTTTAATCGGAATCTTCGTGGTATAGGCAGGACCTGATGGCAGCATTCAAGAGAATCCGGAAGGTCTAAACCTTGTCTGTGGTATTCTGAGTAGGATTCAATGATTGAATGACTGTGACGTGCTTCAAACCTGTAACCTACTGGGCGTTAGTGACAGACGCAAAGAGGGATTCTATTCCGGTAGGGGAGGGAACCAAACCGGTGATTGGCAGTACTGTGACAGAGTGCGTGCATTAGCTTTCACTGCGAGGATGGGAGGTAGCCATTGACAACGGTGAAACCCTACACGAGCTTGCCATGGAAGGAGACTTGCGTGTTTGATGAAGAAGACAGTAGGAAAGCAGAGATTCAGAAGATGGAGCATCTCCAAAACCCCAACCTATTCTCCATTACTGCAAAACAAGTAACCATTTCATGTTCTTTTGCTTTCACAATCAATCCTGATAATTTCCGATCTCCTGACTAAGATTTACAAGATAACCATAGCTTGCTTCAAGCCGACAATCTCCGTGGGATCGACCCTTGCTCACGCAAGGTATTACTTGGACGACCCAGTGCACTTGCTGGTTAGTTGTGCGGGATTGCAAAAGTGTTATTGCAATTTCGTGCACCAAGTTTTTGGCGCCGTTGCCGGGGATTGTTCGAGTTTTGGACAACTGACGGTTTATCTTGTTGCTTAGATTAGGACTGTTTTATTTTTATTGGTTTAGAGTCTTTTAGTTGAGTCTAGTTTCATATTCTAAGTTTGGTGTCAATTGCATGCTTTTGTTTTCTTTTAAATTTTCGTTTTTTTTCTTAGTCCCTTTTTGATTCATAGAAATTCTAAGTTTGGTGTCCTCTTGTGTTTTTCTCTTAAAATTTTCGAAAATTTAGTGTTTGATTTTCTAAAAATTTTAAGTTTGGTGTCTTTTTGTGTTTTTCTCTTTCCTCTTTTTAAGAATCAAATCTTTTTCATAAAAATTTTTCAATCATATCTTTTTATTGCTGTTTTCAAATCCTTTTTTTTCACTAATTGATTAGTTCTCAATTTGCTTTGATCTCATTTTATTTTTAATTTTCGAATTTTATTTCATTTTCCTTTTATTTATTTTATTGTATTTTATTTTTTTCGGTTATTTAAAAAAATAAAAATAAACAAATTTATCTCTTTGCGATCATTCTCATTTCCCTTTTGTCCATTATGGACTTAAGTGGAATTAATCAGTCCAAGAGGACTCTGGGGTCTTATGCTAACCCCATTACAGCTGCATATGGGAGTAGCATCTGTATACCTCCTATCAAGCAAGCAGCTTTGAGCTAAATCCTCAACTCATTATCATAGTGCAGCAAAATTGTCAGTATTCCGGTCTTCCACAGGAAGAACCTACTGAGTTTCTGGCACATTTCTTACAATTGCTGACACAGTACATGATAAAGAGGTAGATCAGGATGTCTACAGACTATTACTGTTTCCATTTGCTGTAAAAGATCAAGCTAAAAGGTGGTTAATAACCACCTACAGCAAGCATAAAGACATGGAAACAGTTGTCAGACAAATTCCTGAATCATTTTTACCCTCCAAAGAGGATGACACAGCTAAGGCTGGACATCCAAGGCTTTAAACAAGAGGATCATGAATCCCTTTATAATGCCTGGGAGAGGTATAGAGGTATGCTAAGAAAATGTCCTCTGAAATGTTTTCAGAGTGGGTACAGTTAGACATTTTCTACTATGGGCTTACAGAAAAGCTCAGATGTCTTTAGACCACTCAGCTGGTGGATCTATACACATGAGGAAGACAATTGAAGAAGCTCAAGAGCTTATAGACACTGTTGCTAGAAACCAATATTTGTACTCTAGCAATGAGTTCTCTTCAGAAGAGGAAGTCATGACAGTAGTCACTGACTCTAATCCTCAGAACAGATAATGGAGCTTAATCAACAACTACTCCTGATGACAGAACAGTTAGCAGAATTTAAAGAGATGCTCCATGAAACTAAAGTTGCTAATAAAAGCATAGAACTACAGTTGAATCAAGCAAAACAGCAAATATCTCAACAAATAACAGAGGAGTGTCAAGCAGTTCAATTGAGAGTGGGAAGACCTTGAATAACACTGCTCAAAAGAGAAAAAAGCCAACAAGGAACAAATGACAGAGGACAACCAACCCACTGTTCAAAATCCCTCTGAGGACAGTGAGAGCCCAGAGAGGAATATTGGCGTTCAAACGCCAGAAAGGGAAGGAAAGCTGGCGTTAAAACGCCCATTCCTTGCCCAGTTCTGGCGTTCAACGCCAGAAAAGGGGAAAAGTTGGCGTTAAACGCCCATTTTCCACCCATTCCTGGCGTTCAAACGCCAAGGGAGGATCAGACACCTGAGAGTGCTGACAGTAATCCCTCTAAAAAGGCTTCTTCAACCACTTCTGTAAGGAATAAACCTGCAGCATCTAAGGTTGAAGAATATCAAGCCAATATGCCTTATCCTCAGAAACTCCGCAAAGCGAAACAGATAAGCAATTTGCCCGCTTGTAGACTACTTAAGGACTCTTGAAATAAAGATTCCGTTTGCAGAGGCACTTGAGCAAATACCTTCTTATGCTAAGTTCATGAAGAGATCTTAAGTCATAAGAAGATTGGAGAGAAACTGAAAAAGTGTTTCTCACTGAAGAATGCAGTGCAGTCATTTTGAAAAGCTTACCAGAAAAGCTTCAAGATCCTGGGAGCTTTCTGATACCATGCACATTGGAAGGCACTTGCACCAAGACAGCTTTATGTGATCTTGGAGCAAGCATCAATCTAATACCTGCATCCACTATCAGAAAGCTTGGGTTGATTGGAGAAGTCAAACCAACCAGGATATGCCTCCAACTTGCTGATGGCTCCATTAAACACCCATCAGGCATAATAGAAGACATGATTGTCAAGGTTGGGCCATTTGCCTTTCCAACTGACTTTGTGGTACTGGAAATGGAGGAGCACAAGAGTGCAACTCTCATTCTAGGAAGACCATTCCTAGCAACTGGACGAACTCTCATTGATGTACAAAAAGGGGAAGTAACCCTGAGAGTCAATGAGGATGAGTTCAAGTTGAATGCTGTAAAAGCTATGCAGCATCCAGACACACCAGAGGACGCATGGACACTGACATTATTGACTCTCTGTAGAAGAGATCAATATGGCTGAAAGCCTAGAATCAGAGCTTGAGGACATCTTCAAAGATGCTCAAACTGATCAGGAAGAGCCAGAGGAGCAAAGGAATTTTCGAAAATTCCTCAGGAGGAGGATAAGCCTCCTAAGCCTGAACTCAAACCACTACCATCATCCTGAAATATGCATTTTTGGGAGATGGTGACACTTTTCCAGTGATTATAGCTCTGCTTTAAATCCACAGAAGAGAAGCACTGATTAAAGTGCTAAGGACACACAAGGCAGCTCTTGGGTGGTCCATAATGATCTCAAAGATATTAGCCCAGCTAGATGCATGCACAAGATCCTGTTGGAGGATATGCCAAACCAGTGGTCCAACCACAGAGGCTAAATCCTGCCATGAAGGAGGGGTGCAGAAAGAGGTCACTAAATTACTGGAGGCTGGATTATTTATCCTATTTCTGATAGCCCCTGGGTGAGCCCTGTCCAAGTTGTTCCCAAAAGGGAGGCATGACAGTGGTTCATAATGAAAAAATGAACTGGTTCCTACAAGGACAGTCACAGGGTGGCGCATGTGTATTGACTACAGAAGACTCAATACAGCCACCAGAAAGGATCATTTTCCTTTACCATTCATAGACCAATGCTAGAAAGACTAGCTGGCCATGATTACTACTGCTTTTGGATGGCTACTCAGGCTACAACCAAATTGCAGTAGATCCTCAAGACCAAGAGAAAACAGCATTCACTTGCCCTTCTGGCGTGTTTGCCTATAGGAAATGCCTT